>NW_010430218.1:0-10077 GCF_000710305.1 Buceros rhinoceros silvestris
AAATGCCCCCCTTCTCAAACCGCGACAAGGTCCTAGAGGTGGATCAACAGGGCAGAAGTCCTCGAAAGAGAACAGAAGTAGAGCCTTTGGTTGCATCTCCTTTCAATTCAAGTATTCCGCCAGGATGCCTCGAGTGAATTAAAGCTATTCTCAGACCAGCTTAGTTTAGCGTTTTGTCAGACCGGACTTAGCTTAGTTCTATTTCTCTTCATCTGACTATTCCACTTCTTTCTCATTCCAATCTCTCTAAGTTTCTCCGAATTATCTGGAGTTTAATTCTTTCAGAAGAAGATTCATAATAAAGATATGAGTTTTTCAATGTGTAAAATCTGTCAGACAAACATACGCAACACGGACGAAAACTTACTTCTCATTCCAGTCAACCAGGAAAAAGAAAGATCTTTTTACTGGTATATTTTTGCAGATCTTCACTTGACATATGGTCTTCCCAGCATAAGTTAGTGAACAGGAAAAAGAAAAAACTTTGTAGCTACAAAGGAGGAAAAACACAAGAAGAAAAAAGATTAATTGTAATGTACTATATCCAGCACAGTAAATTTGGGCCTAACCATTCACTAATTTGTGAAGATCCATCCTTACATGCAAAAAGAACTAAAATAATTAATCTCATATTAATATGTGTGTGTGTATGTGGAGTTATTTGGGTTTTTAATGTTTAGAGTTCAAGAAAAGTACTTAAGAGACCTAGATTCTGTTCCATGATTTTGTCATTAAGACTAATTTTTTTTGCATTACTGCAGTCAAGGGAGGTTTGGCCATACATTTTGAACTTGCTCATTATAAAACTTCATTCCACAGTAAATCCATTTATACCTAACATTTCCCAATCTGCAAAAAACAGTTCGGTACTTCAGAGAATCTATACATTGATTATAGCAGTTGTTGTGTTGACAATCTTCAGCCAAATTAGGTTCCTACTGTAATTTGATCGCCTCATATAATTCTTACAGAAATTTTATAAAATTTTAGTTAAAATAGAAGAATAGTGTACAATCCACTAATGTTCTTAATTAGTCTTGTAATTTCCAGATCTTCTTACTACTCTCAGCTTTAGACCACATTCTGTACAAGAATGATGAACATGGGAAACAGACTTGAATTTAAAGCATTCACAGATTGAAGGCACCTGGCTTTTGTCTTATTTAGAAGAACAGTGGCTGGTGTCTTCCAGAGCATTATAATAATTGTTACAGTTATTGTAGCAGATATACTTTGTCTCTCTGTCTCTTTTTTTTTTTTTTTAATCAAAGAAAAGGATCTGGAATCTGTAGTAGCTATGAGATATTGATGCAGATAAAGGAAAAAAATACCTCATAAGACTAGAAAATGCTTCTGCTCTTAAATACGGCATCTTTCCTCTAGAGTCTAAACATTACAACCATCTGGAGAATAGTGCAGGAAATAATGGGTTTTAATGCGATCAAATGATTAAGCCACACTGTTTAAACAGAAGTATTGACACACAATATACAGACATAATCCTGATTTATGCACCGTAAGGACCTAATCCTGGAAAGATTAATGCTTACACAATGCTTCAGTCTCTAAAGTCAGAAAAGTTGTTCCGAGTGCGTGCAGTTCAACCTATTTTAGGCCTTTGTTGAGTAATTTGCCTAGGTAGCCTTTCTGTGAGTTCAAATGCATGACCCTATAGTCTTTCCCCAAAGACCACTTCATATGATTCCAATATAGACAGGAGTCTGATTTTTGGGAGCTGTAGAAACAAATGCAGTCGAACATGAAGCTAGCAACATTATGGCACTGGCAGCAAATAAGACACATCTGCTTGGGATTTAAATGAGAGAAAACAACAAACTGATAAAGGAAACAAGAAAGAATGAAAATACAGTAGAGAGAGCAAGCTAATCAGTTTTGCAACATTATTCTGCAAATTGTAATGTCTGTACCTATCTTTTTAATGAGGACGGCAAGACAGGAATAAGAAATTGAGAGCATAAATACAAAATTTGTATTTGACAAAAAGTCAATTCACAAAAGTGAACTTGAGGTGGAATTGACGAGACACTACCATGATTGTGTAAAATATAAGAGAACTCAATTTCCCTTATTCCAAATAATTAAAAGAAAAGCTGTTTATCACATTTCAGTATGTACAGAGAAAAAGCAATGTGAGATGAACAGAGAGGGATGTCAAAATTCAAACATTTGTAATACATATATATATGCAAGAACATATACTAAAATACACTTTACAAACAACAAGATCATAAAATGTGACCTTCAGGAAAGGGAAAATGAGAGCCATGACACGGCCAGCATGAATTCATGCAGTGCAGAAGTAAGAATGGGGATTATCTACATGAATACAATCAGTAAAAGTATTTGAGGAAAATAGGTTTTGGAGCAGTAGTCCACGTTAAGAAGTCAACACTAGCTACGAATCTTGGAAAGGCTGGCAAGGAAGATTAAGCAGGAAGACAGATTCTCATTTTCACATGCTTGAACATAGCAATCATGTCATCAGTGGAGAACAGCAGTTTTGCTCAAAGAAGGAAAAGCAGCTGTTTGAAAAGAAAACTAATTTGACCAAATAAACTATGCAGAAGATAATAATTCAACCAGCTTTTTATTAAAGTTATCTCCCTCTTTTCTCTCCTGTGCCATGCTGATATACTAGGTGCACTTGGACATATATACTATACTAGTAAGTTGGTCAGAGAAGCATTTAATGTATACCTGTCAGGGCCAGTGCTCTGACATTGCTTCTATTAACTGTCCTTCCACACTGGTCAAGGGCAACCATCTACGCCACCTCCTTGATTCCCCGTCTATCTATGGGGCCTGGAAGTCTCCTTGTCAATCAAGCTTAAGAAAATGAACTTTTTCTTAATCAAGCTTAAGAAAATGAACTTTATGCTAGAATAACAGTAGAGATACACCCACTTAGTTTCTAACTTTAATTTAGGAGTATCACCAAAGCAAAAGAGATAAGCTAGTATCTGTGGAAAGTACATAATCTAAGAGACGACAATTCTTGTGAACACCCAATGCATCTTCCCCTACCTGTTCACCCAGGCTTCTGGGATATTATGGGCAGCATAAACAGTGAAGCTCAGCTGGGAATCCAGGCTGATGTCTGCACACAAGGGGCTTTTAGGTATGCTGGCAAGCTGGAAATTTGCGTTGAAGCTACTGCTGTAAACATGGATAAGACAAGAGATGGCCGTGGAGAGTTCAGTCACAGCAGCCTCTATTAATGCTGAGAGGAGAGAGAGAAATAAATAAAGATTAGCAATAGGTCATTTATGAAGAACCATATTTATCTGAAACCATCAGATATGGCTTTGAAATGCTTCCTAATAAAATTTAATTAAAATGACATAACCTACCAACTGAAGCCAATTAGCCATCTGTGCTTCCAAAACCAGCCTTAGCTCATTTCTGGTGTATCATTAACAGTCTTTCATCACAGTGCTTTCAAATTAAGGCATTTTCAAAGTAAGCATTTTAAACTACAGCAAGTTAGTATGTGCCTCAGATATGCCATTTCACTCTGTTAATTTTTGTGCTGGAAGGTATTTTGCAATTTCAGCATCTAAGTAGCTACTTAGTTGAAGGGATCTGGCAATGCAGCAATAGAATGGAAAAAAGTCGCTGGTTAAATTTTAAGACTATAAAGCTATTGCAACTGTAGGTAAACAATTCATAAAGTATTGGTTATAACATTACACAACAATCGAAACTGAAATATGTATCTATACAGATATGTAGGTCGCTCTGAAAGTACTGCCTCCCATTTATTTCCATGGAAACTACAACAGATATGAAGAGCACAATAACACTATTTGACAGAGCAAATTCTCAGCTACAAACCACTATTTTTTGACATAGTTCCCACCACAGGCTGTGCATTTTACCCACCAATGGACAAGAACCTGCCTCCTGCACTTGTAACAATCTGCACCAGCAGAGGTGTCCCACTGTCACTGTCACCACTGCTGGAACATGCCACCCACCACCTCGCTGTGCTGACACCCACTGTTTGGTCTCTGTAAACGTGATGTCAGTGGGTGCAATTTTTTCCACATGGAGGAATTCAGTCCCACACCTTTCCTCCATAGGCACTGCCATGTCAGACATCCTCTGCTGCCGTCTGCTGCACCACCACAAAATTTAACGGAGTATTGGCGGAAGGGTCAACCTCTACTGCCACACCACCAACATCTGCCTTTGATGTTGTGGGCCAACACAATAAAATAGGCCACCTTCAGAGTGGCTCTCATATATAGGAAATGCATTCTGCACCCTCATTTATATCACACCTTTATTTATGTTATTTCATCTGGCTTCAGTTCTTTTTTCTGCAGTTACTGGGTTTTATCCATCTTCCCTGACTCTGTGGTTTTTGAGCAGCTAGGGGTTGCCTGATTACCAGTGTCAATTAAAATCCCCAGCCCCAGCAGCCTCTATTGAGCCAAAAGAGTTGGTACAAGCACTCAGGCAAGGCACAGGTTGCAAGAGAAGGGGGTTTTTTTTCATTCCAAGATCAGTATGATTTGTATTCCAAGAGGAGTACTCCAAGTTCTCCTTTTCCCCTCTCCCCTCTAACTCAGGGGTCCCTACATCATCAAGAACATACTTTCATCAACTGTAACTGTTCCAGTCATACTCCCTAAACCTGTCTAGTTACTGTATTCAGCAGCCATTAGCGTCTAATAGTGTCTCTTGAAAAAAAAAAATCCCCACAAAGAGGAATCCTGAGACTTTTTACGTTAGCTTTTTACACTTGGGATAGATGCAGGAATCTTGCCCAACAGCAGATAGCTCCAAAACCTTGTCAAGTTACGTTATCCAGCAGCCATTAGCGTCTAATAGTGTCTCTTGAAAAAAAAAAATCCCCACAAAGAGGAATCCTGAGACTTTTTACGTTAGCTTTTTACACTTGGGATAGATGCAGGAATCTTGCCCAACAGCAGATAGATACACCACAATTCACTGGACTTAGCTATCTCAGCTTGCTGACAGAAATGTCTCAAAAAAAAAAAAGAAATTGCAGGCTGGCATTTTATTCCCCTTCTTTGATACCTTTTGCCTTTAAACTAGCAAATACTCAGAACTATTGAGCCAAAAAAGGCATTGCCAACAGTGTAAAGGAATTATTTCTGTCTTCGTTTTACAATAGACAAATTTTAACTCTGTAACAATAGAGACATACATAAAATTGAAATAGTTTGCCAAATAGTGGGGTTTCCTGCTAGAAATACTATCAGCAAGTTATTTCACTCATGAAGGACTGGCTAGAAAACTGCATCTTGTCCTGTTGCATTCATCTTCCACATACGAAAATAGAATCTTTTTGGAGACTAACAAGTTCAGAAAACTCTCTGTGTATACTCTGCAACCACCCTAGGAGAAGGACAACTCTGACTCCAAACCCGGGCAGATGGAGCTCATTTAGCCCTGTAAGGCTCCATCTAAGAGAAGGATACTCTAAACAAACCTACGACCCGAGGACTTTGCTGTCACTGTCCAAGCTCGCTGGGCCCTGGCAGATGAACCTCAGGTGTAAAGGGTGGGGACAGTTCCGTGCACGCTGCGCCTCACCTAAAAAATCCACCGTGCAGGCTTGAAGGGTGCACTCATGTTTGCAAAGCCCTGTAGCGAGTTGGCCTTTTCAGCCATCAGCACGCTTGCAATAAGCGTGGGAAAAACCCTTCCCAAATCTTCCTTTGTGAAGCCAAGCCATGATGATTCTCTCTGTCTAGCACTTGGTTTTGATTGTCTTTTAATTTATTTCTGTTACTATTTTCATCATTTATCATCCTTCACCATAATTGTTCCAAATAAATCTTTTGCTCTAATGATTTTTCTCACTAGAATACGATTTTATTCTCACACCCCATTCTCAGTGTTCAATTTGTATTGAATTCTTTTACATTCCAAGAAATTGTCTATAGTTAAATATATAAAGCCTTCTTAAGAGGTTCAGAAGAGGACATCAGTGGACTATTATTTGAATCAGTATTTTCTACTTTATTTTAAAAGTATCACACTATTCACATTAAGGAAAAACAGCTACCTAGGAGACTCCTTGGCTCCAATCTGTTCTAAGTATCAGACAGGTAGATGTGGTGTAACAGCGAAACTCTTATTTATGCAAATTGGCCTTTTGAAGTCAATTATAACTGAGTGGAACTTTCTCAGCATTTTCACCAAAACAGGGTGAAATGTTGTTCAGAATCTATGTAAACTTCCTCCTGTGTGTTGAAATGTACCCTTTGGCCACCAGGAATTTTTACATAATCCGCATTCTAGGCAGTAAGGCAATATTTCAAATTTTGTCCCCAGAACAAGAAGAAATGTATTACATTTCAGCTAAGCAACAGAAAGAAGGGAATATTCCTTGGATTAAAAAAAAAAAAAAAAAAAAAAAAAAAAAAAAAAAAAAAAAATAGGAGGAATGTACATAAAAGGGTAAATATTTTCTGTAACAGACAATTTACACATGCCAGGCAAGGAAGGGAGTAAGATGTGAGATGCCTATCACTATATCCAACCTGTCTTCTCCTCCAGACATGTTTGCAAAAGACTGATTCTCATGATTTACCTGAGCCATAAAGCTGAATGCCAGACATGTGAAAAACAGACAAACAAAAAAATCCTACCAAAACTGAGAGGAAAAAAGAAAAAAACAACCCACAATATTTGCCTCAGGTATTCATAACATACTTCAATCTGTCAGTGGTGAGGTGAAAAAAGTTTCCTGGGTGTCAGAGACCTCCCCACCCTACAAGGTGTATTTGGTTTGATCAGGCAAGGTGAAAAGTCTTCATTTAGTTGCAGATAATGTCCATAAGACTCCCTGCTGACGGGACCTGGGAAGCGTTCCTTTTCCTCTATCTCTTAAATTCCCAGCTTTCACTGGTAGGCTTGCAGAGTCTGTGCCTGACTGCAGAAATTGAGCCAGTTTGGAAGCAGGGCCTGAGGGGACACTACAAGCTGTATCTCTTGCTATGGATGTCATGTGAGGGTGGAGACAGCAATGGGGCAATCAGTTCATCTGCCATTAAAGAGACGCAAATGAAACTTCAGCAATATTTCTCTAATTATTAGGAGATCCGGAATAAAGATCTTCTCAGAAATAGAGTTCCTCAGCAAATGTCCAAGTATGACCTGGCCTGCAGCTGCAGGATTTTTTCTAGGCTAATTTTTTTACTCTTGTCAGCTCTCAGTTTAAAAACGCTCTGTGTTTCTGTGCCAGAGTCAGCTCTTCCAACCCCCCCTCCCCCACTTCACTCATTAAGCCCAGTAGCAATTATTAAACATCACAAGATGATGGTGACCAAGACGAATGATCTCACAACTAAAACCTTATAATTTATTTCTGGTATGAAATTATTTGGCATCACCATCTCACTGAAGGTGAGAAGAACGAGACTCGCAGAAATGAAATGAGACCAAGGGAAATGAACTTTAACCACAGCTGCCAGATGTGTTTATTTCTGTCATGTGTTCCTTGTACATGAAGTTTGAAGGAAAAAGTTTCACCCTTGGTGAGAAAGAGAATAATCCACACTATCCCTCAAAGAGTTAATGAATATACCTGCAGGTGCCTTCACGATTTAGTAATATACTAGCTCATTCCTTATAGAAAACCACTTACTTTCTTCTTCTCAGTCCAGTATTACAATTTACATATTATTTTAGTGCCAGACCTTCCAGCAGAACAGGTACTTTGAAGTGATTGCACTAGCAGATGACACCAATTTAATACATATTAAACACACCCTCTCTGACTCTGTATGCTTGTTTTCTCTAGGTAAAACATGACAAATATCTGGTTGAACAGAATTTGGAATGAAGTCTTAAGATCCTTTTGACAGCTTAAAGATACTTTGGAGAACACTTGATATTCTTCTTTCCCACATATTTTCAGAGAGCAATATCCCAAATAGAGTTTAGGTCACACACACACATACAAAGCCCACCTAAAAAAAACCCCTTAAGATTTCAGTAAGGTGCTAAGCAGAATGAATTAGACCATAATCATAACAAGAAAAAGGCAAAAAATGAAAAGGCTGTGGCGCAAATACTGATTAGACACAGTTTCCAAGCCCCAATATTGACCTTATTGTTTCCTCTTACTAGCTGAAGACCCCTGTTACTTACTCCTGGAAAGAAACCTCCTGCTTCTCTGGTATCAAAAATGTCTCTGCTGCTGTATGCTTCATAAGGCCTTGGTATGTCAATTTTTTTTTTTTTTTTTTTTTTTTATCAGCATCTAATCTGTAGTGAACTGCTAACATCAATGATGGGTAACTGGTAATATTAAAGAGTAATCTAGGCCTTTGTTTTTCAATTTTTTTTTTTTTTTTTTTTTTTTTGAGAACTAGGGGGTTGCAGTTATTTAAATATCGGTCTTGGTTAGAAACCTCCTGGCTTTGAGAGCAACATATTGGGATGTAACACGGGTTTAGAGGTAAAAAGGCATGCTCAGATTTGAAAACAATGCAGGATGCAGGAGATGGGGAGATGAAACGCATCTAAGAAACAGCTCTTGACTTTTTTCCATATTACAAAACAAGATGGGATTTTCCCAAAACAAAACTATAATGGTTTTGTATTAGGAAAATAGGGAAGCAGAGTTTTCAATTTTATATAGGAAAACTTAAAAAAAAATTCCATTTTTCCCCTTCCTCTTTTTTTTTTTTGGGGGGGGGGGTGTGTATGTGTGTGAAACATTCTGTGGTGAATATTTTTGTGATTAGGTCTAGAATCACCTATCAAATCCCAACAGCACAATTTGCGAACCTTTACACCCTTAAATGTAGCGATGGCTTCATTAAATACACCATCATCAATGTATCTGATTTCTGCACTCAGCAAAAAAGATAGCAACTCCAGCAATTCAGCTGGAAAAGACCGTTGATTCAATATCATCAGTTCATGGTGCATATTAGAATTTCTGGGATGGGTCCCAGAGAACTACTGATCAAATTCCAAAAGCTGCTTATTATGTCTGATCCAGTGAAATCCCTGCCTGAAGTAGTAAGGCTGGAGACACTGGATAAACATTAATTCATCAGCTTTTGAGAAACATGCATGGACTCAGTTTTGCACCAGCTAGCAGCCTGCCTTTTCATACTCTGGATTGCAGCAAACTCCAATGCTAAATCTCTATTAACATGAATAATTTTTATTTTCTGGGAACGATGCTGCAGAAAGGTGCTAATATCTAGAAATGTCTATCGTTCCCCACGTTTAAGAAGAAATAAAAAAAATACTTTGAGTGGTAAAACATTAATATAATCTTCTAAGGACTTGATATAGAGGAAAAAGGACATGATCCAGACTTAGGCATAACATGGATAAGTACTGCTCTATTCACAGCAATGGAATAATTTGGTCTACAGAGATAACACTGTTAATAGAGCCAATTATTGCAACACTAAATCAAGGGCAGATATTTTGAATATAGCCTTTGACTTGTTTAGTCCATAGTGAATGTCTAACATTAAATCACTGATAATATTTTATTAAAGAGAAAAATTAAAGCAGTTTCTAAACAAATTATTAAGTAAGGCTTTAATTTTAATAGTATCCTTTATCTTCTCTTTTGTGGTAGAGAGAAGATACAACGAAGAAAAACAAAACTCTTATGATACTCAGGGTAATAACTATCACTTGTGGGAGGAAGAGGAGAGGAAAAACAAATTACTAGTTGGAGTAACTGATTGCTGCTCTTCCTGTTCAAATATGATCCTATTTTCTTCAAGATAAACATGAATAAGAGACATAAGACATGACATAAGAGACAGAAAAGAACGGTACAAATGGGAAATGCAGTCTGTCCCCCCTCTGCTGTCCATTCTGACTTCATTTGCAATTGTGCTGCTGGAGAACACAAAGCACATGGGTTTTTGCTTCCCCAAGATGTGGAAAAATTTAGCAGCACTAAGCTAAGGTGGTGCTTTTACTTTACTTTTGGGTCACAGGCTTGCAAATTTTTGCATGCCTGCAATTCTAGACAGCTAGGCTTAATGAAGTAAAAAGATGGTGGGAAGCAAATGAGGTAGAAAAGGAAACAGGTGATTT
>NW_010430218.1:10203-11425 GCF_000710305.1 Buceros rhinoceros silvestris
AGGAATGCACAACTTGCCACCTAGCTGGTTTTTACTTCTAGCTTCAGCAGGTGAAAATATCGCCTGGATTTCTGTCAGGCTCAGAGTCCCTACATCAGCAGATGGGAGGCCTCATAGCATTATCATGAAGGTAAACACTGAGAAGTCACGGACTCAGGAAAGCTTGGATCACCAAAAGAAAAGATGTGTAGAATGGCTTTGCCCGCTTCCTGGGGATCAGGCCTAAGTTCCAGCAGATCAGTTTTGGTCAGTGCTCTCACACTTTGTTTTTATCAGACAAGCCCTTAACATCAGCTTTGATATGATCCTAGACTTTCCCATTAATACTCATTAGCCTAGTTTTAAACATTTTGCTGGCTTTTAGTTTATTTAATAGGTGCAGATGTAAGGCATGTAGTACCTTAAAACGTACATGAAATGTGTATCACTGCACGTTAAGAGGACAGTTTGAATTTTGGTTACCTTGGACAAGTTTGAATATAGGCTTCTCCAGAGACTGACTGGTGGCCTGGCAAGTTCTGACTTGCAATCGGTAAGATGCAGTTCCTAATATTACACTACCAAAAGGATTCTGCAGTTGTTATGATATCAGGGTGTGTCAAGAACAAACACAGAAACATCACTTTTCACAGCTGAAGATTTTCTGGCATAAATAAATAGGTACAGAGAAGTAGAGAGTAAAAAAATCTCATTCCTTTACTGTTATTCAATAAATCAGATTTTTCTTGAGGACGACACTGATTCAGTAAAGATGTTTCTAAGGTAGATGGTGATTAGTAACTAATCATTCTTTTCATCATCAACTAGTTGCTGTTAAGAGAGTAAAAAAAAAATAACATGGGATAAATTACCATATTCAAGGGAGAAGAATCCTACAAACTGTATTTACCTTCTCCTCCTTTCCGCACCTGTGTTCTGCCCCCAGTCCCCTGTCCCTCCAGCTGCTTAGCTTTTTCTGGCAGCTTACAAATATAATTGCTATTTCTTTGCTTGCCGTTCATGAAGTTGAATAATGGTGAAACAACAAGACTGGCATTTGGAATCCTGTATTTGAGCCACCTCTGTGTTTGAAAGGCTGCCGCAATCTTTGTGGTTGGTTCACCTCTTACCTCTCTGTGCACATTGCAATTGAGAAGAGCAGACAGAGAAAAAAGAGCGAGGAAAAAAAAAAAAGCATCTCAGAGTCCCCTTTTCACCACAAACAAAATGGAGAGAGATCACC
>NW_010430218.1:11584-23382 GCF_000710305.1 Buceros rhinoceros silvestris
TGGAGGGCCCTTCGAAAGCATCTGTATGGCACCCCCAGCTGCAAGTCGCAGGCCAGCACAGAGGGGTAGAGCAGAACACATGCCCTGATGTGGCTGTACACCCTGAGAACCCAACGGAGGCACCCACGACAGCACAGACTCCTCCCGCACATCCCTCAGTCTGCGAGGTGCTCTGCAGTAATGCTGGCAGTGCTGGGCATTAGCCAATGAGCCTAACCTACTTTTAACTGAGGAATTAAGAAAGTGTCTATGATTTTGTCCATTACTGTTAATTAACCTACTCTTCTTATGGCAGTGTATCGTTTAAGACAACACATTATTTACACAACAAAAGACATCAAAGAAATAAAGCTTAAGGAAGAAGGAGTGAAAGTCATTGAAGCCAAGTAGAAAAGCTACACACAAAATAATTTTTGGGGCTTTCATGAAGTTCCTTGTTTTCCCATCACAGAATAACTTGGGATTAAGGGCAAGTGCTATACCACCACTAACTATAACCACTTCTTTCAGTTTATTATTTGTTCTTCATATTTGAATGCCTGAATTAGTCTTGGGAAATGCTATGTTTTATTTACATTTTTAGATCACTTATGTTTTACCTTGTCGTAATTACCTTATAATACAACTAAATACGTAAACATTTGCAATATGCCAACTATAACACTTCACTAATACAAACAAATAGCAAAATGTGCGTTTTCTGATGATACATCTTGAATTAATATATTTTTAAAATAAATAACACTTTACCTTTGTCTGTTGTTTCCACACTCCGAAGTGAACTCTATAAAGACAAAACCCAACAGAAAGAGAAATCAGTCACTTCAGAAAAGAGCAGATAGCAGTTGTAACAGTTTTAGGAGCAGTACTCATGGAAAATAAGGCGAGAAAGTGGAAGGATGTATACTAATGTTATGATGACAGAAGACATGACTGGTATCTGGAGTACCAGGAACTGCTTTCTCCAGCTCTGCTACCATCTCACACAAGTCACTCAGGACCTGGTTTCTGACAGTAATTAGGCATGTCGAGTTACAAAGAAGCTCTTATCAACTTTTTCAGCCTCTGCACTGGTTTAAGAGATAAGAATACCCTCTCCATCCCTTTGCATGCCTTATATATTCAGATGTTATTCCCACAATCACACTGAGCAGGCAGAGTCTCAGCATCCTTTCAAGGTTGAGGAGCACTAAGTCTCCACCCAAGTGGCCTACATTTCACCTATGTTCCTGTGCCAAATCAGCAAAAATAACTATGCCCTTCAAAGGCCTTTGAGCAGGCAGCTAATCAGAAACAGCCAACAGGAAATATTAGGTGCAGGGATTTAGGGGATGTTTATGCCCTTGGTGCCTAAACACAGCTCTTGATGCCTAACATTAATTCGGTATCTGGATTCTCATGTCTCATAGCCCATTACTGTCAGCAGTAACTGCTTGGTACTTATGATCACTGAAAGGTCAGGCCAGTTATTTAGACTGAACAGAGCAGCCTAATTAAATTTATATTTTCCTTTTTTTTTTTCTTAATCCTCAATTGAATCCCCAAGTACAATAACTGCCATCAGTCAGAACTTGCTACAGGCTTCTCGGACACCAGGCAAAATTAAATATTGCTATATTGCCTATGCCTCCCCATCCACACAGCAAAAACCATCATGGCAGGTAACTCGATGTATCCTTCAGTGGGACAGGTGGCACCTGGAGCCCCAGGGTCGCAGGTAGGACCCAGCCTCAGTTCAAAGGTAAGCAGAGGCAACCAGCTTCACCTGCTGGCTGCTCAATCTGACCTGTCCTCACCTGGCTTTGACACCAGACTTGCATGTACCAAGGTGAAATAGAAATTACTTACTCAGATGTAAATTTTGACCAGAGAGACTAGCAAGTTAATTCTGTGTTTCAGTATTGCCCATTGCTTACACTGTTTGACCCCATGTCCCCGACAGGTTTAGTCCTTTACAGCCACTAATCCTTTTGCAGTGGGTTGAGAATACTTTGTGATGTTAGCACACAGGTATTCAGCAAGATGCTTCTTAAAGATTACAGCACATGCAGAGGCAATATAAAAAAATACAATGCTGGATATACGCTCACTCTCTAGCACCCAGTTTGGAGCTGCCGACATTTGTCTGGTAAATATGAAGAGAAGTCAAATGCTTACTTGAGGGAAGAAAGGCAACCTCCCAGCTGAGAAGTATGTTTTCACAATCTTTATAACGCAGAGAGACAAATGGGAACAGAGACTTTTGTTCAATTCTTTCAGATTTTGGAAAGCAAGCAAACCTTTTGGAACAGCACTTGTAATTTCAACATAGTGTAACCCATTTAATATATAGTGGATTAGTGCCTGTTCTGGCAGGATTTGATCTCCTAGGACTTTTTGTGAGCTTCCATAAGAAAGGAAGGAAAACAAAAGAGATTAAAAACATTAATTGTGCAGCAGGCCGAGTTTCCCCTGAATGGATTTTAAAATCCCAGGGTTAGGTTGGTTAGAGGCTGAATGAATCACATTTATGAAGAGACACAATCAGTTAAGAAGAAACTATTACTGGTGCCAGTTGCTTTCACAATCTCTTAGCCACGGTACAGGAATGCATAGTACTGGCAGTGACAAGGCAGTAAGGAGGTAATAAATACAGTTTAAACAAACACAGAAGACTGGAACTAAGTTTCTTTTGTTTTCTTTTTTTTTTCTTTTCATAAAACCAGATTTAATAGATGCACATTAATATTTTTTTCTCGAAGTACGTAAGCACATACGTACAGATATGTATACACAAACATATACTGGCATCTAATGTAATTTACATTGGAAGGAGCAAGCAGCAGTTTCCCTGAGGCATTATGTGCACATGGAGCTTGCCAAACGAAAACATTAAAAGGTATTCCACATAAAACTACACCATACATTAGACTAAAGTGTCAGGAAACCAAGGTGGAAAAGCAATTAGAACTTTTTTTTTCTGCCATTTCTCCCTTACTTGATGTGTAATGGTGCAGCACTTCAGATGTTTTAGGTAGTGTGAACAATTTCACTTTACCAGTGGTGCAAGATACCTGTTTGTTTGAAAAAAGTCTTTCTTCTACCTAACAAAGTCTCAGGGGTGCTGTGCTGATGAATGTGAAGGAAACAATTCGAGCACACTGACACGATACACTAATATTGCAGGATTTAATAATTTTGTTAGTACCCAGAATTCACACAAAATGCCCCTACACTTCAGTATGAGTTTAACTCAAAAAAGGTGTGGAGGAGTTGGTACTCCATCAAACACCCAACTGCCAAGTACTAATTTTGGCTACATATGTTGACACAGACAGGAGAGATGCTCCTTTGTCTTTGTATAAAAATTGATAAATAGAATCTGTTATATTTACATACTATTTTATATACAAGGTAGATGTATATGTGTAATTTCTATTTTTATAAAATAGAACAGCATTCCAGTTACAGAATGTGCAGAAATCTATTTTACTGATTTTAAGACATTTATAGTTCAGTTGCTGCTGAGAAAGATGAAGCTCTTTATAAAATCAAACCTGAACTTTTTCTAGACTGTTGAAGTCTAATCGACTGTCCTAGCACTTATTTCTCAAAGGAGTTAAAACCAAGCAGCAGCAATGGCGTTTGCTGGTGCACGAACAGTTTGACTTCTTTTCGTTTTACTTTTTTTTTTCCCCCTCCATTTGTTTGAAGTCAATTTTTAGTCAGGTCTGCTTCACTGAAGAGGGAGTGAGAGGGAGAGGGATGTCAGTCAAGGTCAGAAACAGCCTTTACAGGAAGATCTTCAAGGAACAGACAACCAGTTCAGATAACCAAGTTTGAAAGGCAATGTGAAGGGAACAATACCTAAATAACTTAAAAACTCTAAAAAATTAGTAACAATCTAGTCAGTGGTCTCCAAGAGAAATGTAGAGCAGCTTCTTACATGAATATGAGGACAGAAAAATATTTCAAGACTAGTCATCAAATATTCAATCAGGACAGAGTCTTTTTAACATTCATAAGAGGGTATTCAGGAACAGTATCATTTCGCTCATTACAGATGATAAAACACTGTTATTATCATCGCCATCACCACTTCTAGCCTCTAGAGATTACATCCAGGACCAGCATTGTACTGTGCTGGAGATTGCACATATCGACAAAGAGAGGAGTTCCTTGCTCTGGAGAGATTATAATTCAAATAGTTACAACAGAAAAATGAAAATGTATTACTCACTGCGAGGAAGTACCACGTGGAGCAGGGGTTTTTTTGAGTTTCGAGGGTGGTTTTTCGTTTGTTTTTACAACAGGAGAGATCAGATCATAATTCAATTATTTGCCTAGCAACTATCACTTAAACCCTAAAATAAAAACTATTTGCATGACACTGACTCAGAAGAGAAGCAGAAGCAAACGTGAATATCAAAAGAAACCTCAGACTTGAAAAAGATGACATATACCCTTCACGGCATGACATGAGGGGTTTTCTGATTGCTCAGGACAAGCCACACTAAGTAAGGAACTCATTTGGCTCTTTGACCACTATATCTCACTACTGGAATTCAGAGAGGATAAGGGCTGAAAATTGACTCAGGGATACTCAGTAAATATAAGCCAGTCATAGGAGGCAGTTTACACGTTGGGTTCACAGAGCTGACCTGCACACCCTCAATTTCTCTTTTATCAAATTAGTCCAAATACATTTCTTATGCTCTAATTCCTTCCCAAAGGAGAACATGTTCTATTACTGTCCTCTCTTTTTACTTGACCAAGCTTTTTATCTATCTCTTAAGAAAGATTCTGGGTTGACAAAATACTTTTCTCAAAGGGAGGACGCTGATCTGCCTGATACCTTTCAGGACAGCCTGGGGTTTAACTGAAAAGCAGATCATGCGAATCCCTTGTTACTTCTTTTATCTTTCTAGACTGTATTCGCCCTTTAATATAAATGGAGATATTTCCTTTTAAATCAACATGCCAGATAAAATGTGTGCTGCCACAGATCATTTATGCTGGAATTTACCCAGAATAGTAACTTCTATAGAAACAAGATTTACAGTGAGCCATGACCTAGAAGGGAAGCAAGAGAAGGCGCTTAGGTGAATCAGTTGGACAGTTCTGAGCAACAGGAAAAATTAGAGCTCTGTTGTTTCTTGCAGCTCGGTCCTTAACAATACTTGTCAGCCTTCAGACGGACAGCACATGTATAACTAATTCCAGAAGCCCACAGCTGGTTCTGGTCAGGGCCATGCGGCAATGTCTGCTCTATGATCTCCAGCGTCTCTGTTCCAGAAACATGCTGCACAGATTTACTTTCAACCCAGACCTGCGAAGAGCTACATCGATGTTCTAGAGTTTATTTGTTTGGGTCCTTGGGTCCAATTGTTTATACCAATAAACAATTTAAACATTTCCCCCTGCTCCTCTCCTATCTAAGAGGAATAAACAGAGACTAAGAACGCAGAGATTTCTGAGCATCACCGTAGTCTCTTTAACCAACATATTTTCATCTCTTTGGTGAGCCTTTTTGCATCTCGGGAAGAAGTTTGTTCCTCTCGGATGAATGAGCATTTGAGGGTTTGAATCCGTCAAGAGTCAGTGTATATGGATGATGACAACATATAATTAATTTGCTATATATCACTATTATGACACAAGAAATGTTACAAAAAGAATTGCGTTGGCTTCCCCAGATTTATGTTTGGGACCTCAAACTGCGTATCAGGCAAAATTAAGTAAATTCCACTTATGCAGCTAGGCCTGTTTCTAATTAACACTCACTGGTTAACTCAGTTAACACTAGTTATCCCCTTCTTTCCTTTCCTTTCCATTGTTTCCTACGTGTTCTTACAAATATCACAAGCCATGGACCAAACAATACCACACACAATAAACAGAAAAAAAAAAAAAAAAAAAAAAAAAAAAAAAAAAGTTTTGTAAGCAGGTAATGGTCTGAGAATGCAAGCATTTTGTCCAGTTTGGTGTGTTTTTCGAAATAACATTTGCTGTAAGAAAGAATGACAAGACAGAGACCATACAAGGAAAGAAAAAAAAAAATCCTTAGTAACTTATTAAACTTTTAAAAAAAGTCTGAAGAGCAAATTTCATTAGGGTAGGAAAGAATTAGCATGACTTAAGGTTACACCAGACTAAATCCAAATGATTAATGGTTTGATTTTCAAATTTGCTGAGCACCTGTATTTCCAAGATGCTGACTTCAAAAGACTGTTTGGATGTTCAGGACTTTGGTAAATCACGTCATCGTGACTTGTCCAAGGTCATAACAAAGTGGCTGATGACAAAACTGAGAACAGATATTGCCTTCCGAAGTCCCAGTTCACATTTGTACAGCAACTCCTGGAAAACCCCCTTGAGTGTTTTAAGAGTGAGTATTCCAGCTAAAATCAGGATTATATGGTACAAGTCCTTCTCTGCATAAATAGAAGGGACATTTCTATCTGAAAAACTCATAATTTAAGTGACATTTACAGAAGGATGATTTTTTTATTAATTGTTAACAACCTATGCTAAATGTATGAAAATCAAATACTTTGAAGTTGCATTATATGGTAAATAGGTGCTGTGGCAAAGTAGAGATTTGCATGTTTGGTGGGAATAAGAAAGAACAACCAGAGGAGCACATCGGTTATGGTTAAACACAGGACAAATCCTCTGTTGCTCCTCTGTCACACATTGTCGACAATATTTTTTTTATAGTGTCTCTAACTAACACATGTCAGAGGGAAAGTATGTACTAAGACAGAAGAATGGCCTTGATCAACCAGAAAATTAGAGATACCCATTCAAGCCCCAGTTTTAAAGAGAAAAATAGGTCATCAGCTTGCATCTTTTACCTGTGCTTTCACCAATGGGAGAGAACGGAGTTTCGTGACTGCATCAGTGATGTCTCTGGTTTCCACAAAACAGAGGACACTGCAGATTGCTTTAGCTGCTTCGATCACATTATCAACTGTATGCTGTTGAGAGCCAAGAAAGAGAAAAAAAGCAAACAGTAGATGCATATCATTTATCATAAATACCTCACCATAAACTTTATGCCAGTGAGTATGTAGAAAATCATATCCCCTCATGCAAAATTCAAACACATAATGCATTAGTCTGGCTATGCCAAAATCACTAGTGACCAATAGCTTCCTAAGGGTAGCACAATTTTTGTTGAAGTCCAATTTTCTTCCACAAAACGTGCCTTGTTGAAAACTGATAAATATGGTATCAATGACTGATTTTTGAGGCAAAATATTGGTGTGGCTGAACTTCATGAGAGCAGAAGCATTACAAAGAAACTTCTGAGGAAACCTGAACCCAAATGATTCACAATCTTTCTGAGGTTTTTACGATACTGTGCATTTATCCCCACTATTTTCTTTCACCCATCTCTGTGAAAGCTGGTAGACAGCCATGTTCCTCCTAAAAATAGTGACTGTGTGGGAGGCTGCATAATCTGACACCTGTGGACTGAGTACTTCTGCAACTAGTTTTTCTGCAAGATATATATAGTGCAAACCATTAATTTTTATTGATAATTAATTTAGAACTTTAAATATAATCATGTGAAGAAAAATCTCTAGATGAATGATCTCAGAAATACTTCAGGGAATTCAAGAAAAAAAATCTGGATCCCAAAGGAAGGAAAACGCAACCTTCAAATATCAAGTACTCTATGTTCAGGAAAATAAATAAAAAACCATGGGTTTCCTGCATAGTTATATCACTTCATTAAACCCTAAAGCACATTCTCTGAACAAGTAGAAGTAGAAGCTCTCCTATATATATCCTCCATGTTTCTGTACTGATAAATGTTCCTTTTAGTGCACTAAGCATGTCTATGTACTGATAAAACCATTTCTCTAACTCATCCATTTCATGCCTGAAAAAGGAAAATTGTACCAAGATGAATTTTCTTTTTTCAAGCTTAAGGTCTATATGCAGACTGTACTGAGGTTACCACCTGGCACTAATACAAATAAATATAAAAATATATTGAGGTTATTAATTCCACATTACCCACCTTAAGCAGAACTAAAGCAGAAATGAATTATATAAAATACCCTCAAATATTTGGTGGTCAGAATTCTTTTAAATACAAAAGGTTGGGGGTTTCTTTAATAATTAAAGGCAGCAACACCTTTTCATACTAGAGGTTGTAGAGGGGAAAAGGCTATGGCTGTAATCTCTTGAGAACTTTAGACCCTCCTTTGGTCTGAATTTGATTCACCCTTCTGCCAATTTACAAGGAGTACATTTCCCTTCTGTCACATTTCGTTCCTAGCACTTAAATTTTTAAATTGAAATCTTGCAGGTTTTACTCTCTATGCATACAAACATTGCCAACACCAGTAGAAACCTATAGAAATGGCACAGCTTTGTTACTATGTATTACACTGACAAAACCGAAGCATTATGCATGCCTGTTTACTGTGCAGTTGTTGAAGAAATGCACATATATATATATATGCCCTCACACACATGATTTTCTAATTACTATATATGGACCTGGAGCTTTGGGTTAACAGTTGGACTCCATGATCTTAAAAGTTTTTTCCAACATAAACGATTCTATGAATCTGTACTATTTTATAATTAAAAATTGAATATTTTTCTTCTTCACAAGTGGATATGTTTTATTAGAAAAAGGGATATTATGTCTATAAAGACACATCATCAGAGCAATTTCTGAGCAGAACATGAGCAATAGACATGTACAAGTGTAGTTACTGAGTAGAAAACCAGCTATACTGATGGACAGGAAAAAAAAGAACCAACCCCCCCCCCCAAGAGTTTATATTTTCTGTATAATATACTATTCTGTTTAGAAATAAAATTAACAAAGTACTTATTTTATAGAAGTACTTATATTATTTTATAGTACATTTTATAGAATATACTGTACCGTAGACTTTGTTTCTATGGTAGCTATTTCTAAGGAACATATTGCAGATCAAAGAGGGTAAGCATACAAAAAAATTGTGCATTACTACATACTATGAATGATTACTTTTTCACAGTTTCTCTTTTTGGATATTATCACATAAAGAGTTTTTCTTTTCCATAGGTAGATATACAATGATGATTTTTGTCCCAATGATGGGAAGAGAGATGCAATTCTTACAGAAGTTTTACATTTTCCAAAAGTCCGAAAGAATTATAAGTCAACATCTTGTACATGGTTTTTTTCCCCTCTACTTTTTTAAATACCAGAAAAAATAGCAGAACCTTTGAAGGCTATTTTGGTGTTTAAATTATTTACATGAAAAGAAATGCTACATCATTCTAGAACTTCTATACTCTGTATTAAAAATTTACAAAGTTTTCTCTCTACATTAATAGTGCATTTTGAACAGATTTAAAAATGAAGTGCATGTTGAGTGATTACCAGGGCAATCAAAACGGCTGCTTTTCCGACTGCACACACTCTCTGAGAACATCTTCATTTCCACCCCAAAACCACCAATCTCACCCCCACCTTGAGCTAAATATCCTAAACTTTTTTGGTTTTAATTTTCATTTTATAGAGACATTACCCGTCATAAAATGAATTTTCCGTTTATTGATCATTACTAATAATCAAGACAGTGGGCTCATCACATAAGTTAGAAGTACTGTTATCTCCAAGGCTTTTTAATAGACACCCTTGAACAAGCAAATTTGGAAGTAGGTAGATCAATGTGAAAAAAAAGAAACTTTTTTTTTAACTGAGAATCTCAAGATTAGATTTGTCTGATTAAGACTGAATACTTAAGGAAGTTCCAACTAAGTACATATTTTGGTGAATCAGAAGAGTAACAAGCCTTCCCGTGTAGCCTTGGGATAGGGAGCAGTTATAAAGATCGCAAATTTTAAACCTTCTTACAGGAATCTAAACAGATGTTAGAGAAAAATAAGTTAACAAGGATTCAAAGAACCGTTCTTATTTTTTGCCTTCTTTACTATATACTGATGATTATAATTTATTACAATAGAGGTCCACAATTTGTTTTAATTATTTGTTTTAATTATTATAGGTTTGATATACACTCTGGCACCTCTGAATGAAGATATCTGTATGGGGATTAACTTGAATCCTGGCTCTTTTAAGCAATTCATATGAACTTAATAGAGTGCCCCTGTGTAGGCAAGACCTTGTTTAAAAAAAAAAAAACCTACAGAGAAATTTAGCTCTAGAGTAACACATGCTTATTTGTTGCATAGCATGAATATTTGAAAAATATCCTGCCTTCCCTTTATAAAAAGTTAACAATCTCAAGTAATTGGTTACTCAAGGTAAAATCTTCAGCAAAAACAAATATAAGAATGCTTCATTACAGGTCTGAGGAATATCTATACAGAGTCAGTTGCAGAGGGTGGATTGTAATGCCTCATTAATGTTGATTATAGCTTTCTTTGAATTTGGAATCTTCTTACTTAAAGCCCTGACACTTCAAGTGAATGTGAATAACTACACTGATCAGTCTACTTCAGTACAGAAATATATACACACATTTGAGCATGGGGACCTCAATTTCCCAAGTGGTTATGGCTGCTTCACATTCTATGTACTAAATAGTCCCCTTCAAGACGTTTCTTACAAAGGAAAGTTCAGTGAATACCTCCACAGTATCAAAACCAGACCTTTACTTTGTAGCTAGGCATAGTTCAACAGCTTTTACATTTGTATGCATTTTGCCAAAGAGAAGTGACAAAAGACATACACAAAAATGTAGAATAGGTTTATCTACATATATTTATTTACATATGTATTGACATATATTTATGTATTCATGTACATGTCTGTATGTATATGTGCATGTATATGCATGGAGACACTTGTATATTTTCTGACTATTCAAAATAGAAATACTCATTGATCAAGAACATCCAGAAAGATTAAAATCTGGACTTGAATACTGGTGACAGATCTGGAACAAAGTAAGAATTTTGTGTTTTAACATACAACTCAAAGAAATCCATAATTCAGCATAGTGCGTTATAACTGGAAGGGGTTCACTGGAATATCTCCATGATACACCATTATTCTTTGATTTTACTAATGTCCTTTGTTTTTTTAGGAAGTCAGTTAGCTTGACAGCCTGAAACTTGGATCAAATAGCCATTTGGTTTCTTCCAAGTGATCACTCAAATATGCACTTAGACATTTGTCCTTAAAATATTAGTTAGTATAGAAGATTTCCCAAGAGGTTTTTCCTTTAGATATGTAACATTCAGTTGGCAGCCCACAATACTTTAAAATAAAGCTCTTAGGAGTTTTGCTGCCTAAACCTAATTCTGCAAACTAGCGCATGCTTGAATATATATCCTAAATATGTAAACATTTGGCTTGTGGGCTTGCAAAATCAGGGACAAATTTTGCAGATACATATAGTGTATTATACCCTCTCCTAATTCCAAATATTATACTGTAAACCCAAATGATCCTGTTTTTATGTATAGGTTCCTTGACACTTAGAAACAGTCCTCTTTGATATTTTAAATTTGTAGCACTTTCTTCTTAATCTCAAACCAAGTTTTATTAAGAGAATTTATATCCTTTGAAAGTCAAGTTAAACAGCCTTAATTAAAAGTCCTCCTTAATTGCATTTGAGACTATTAGATACATTTCATGTAGAAGTTAATACTTTTCTAATATAAAAAGTGGAACAAATACCTCATTTTGCAATAGATATTCCACTTGACCTCTGTATTTCATAATAACTGAGACAAGGTTCTGCCTGGAAATCGGAGAAAAAGAAAACAATATCAAATTAATAACAAGCAGAGAGAGAGAACAGGTGGTTTTCAACACACCCCACCAACCCCCC
>NW_010430219.1:0-1285 GCF_000710305.1 Buceros rhinoceros silvestris
ACAAGTGATGCCAACAGCCTCGGGAAGACACACTTTGCAGGAGTCAGGAAAGGGAATTCTTTCTTCTTCTTCTCCAAGAGAGCCAAGAATCTTGTTGTTGGTGACTCCCACACCCAAGGCCATCATCTCTGAATCACAGTCCTCACCACCCGGGCCTGGCACCCCTGTCACCACCGCACCAGCCTCACAACCCCTGACATCTTACATTCACTGCCAGAGCAGTCTACCATGAGAACCCTGCTCGCTGCAGCAAGTTTTCTCTTGTAACCAACCGAGAGCGAGAGACAGATTTGGGACACGCTTCACTGATGACACGGTCAGGTGGTTACAGAGTCATAATTTCATTAATGATCCACATGCAGCTCCTTAAGCAGGTAGCCTCGATTCAGACCTCCAGTCCCACAGGGAGCAGCATAAAGACTTTTAAGGGGAAACACATTTGAGGTGTGGGAGGACAGGTTACGTGGCCTGTGCGGACACTCAAGTTGAAGTGCGCGACAGAGGCTGGCAGCGGTGGGGGCTCAGGGGGAAGCGCAAGACAGAGGCCAGCGGGTGGGGGCGCGGGGGGCAGCGCGAGACAGAGGCTGGCAGCAGCAGGGATGGGTCTCAGGCCAGCTGAGAGGAATCTGCTCTGAGGCAATGTGTCCATCCTCTTTGGTACTCTCCAGGATATTATCTCAGCACACATTAGACCAAGATATTCTATGTTTGCTCTCACTTAGAGTGCTCAGACTCCATCAAAAAGAACAAAGCCCAAAACCACCCAACAGGTATCTCACCACGTGACTACATAAAATAGCAGAACCTGTGTGGGGAAGAGGGGAAGGAAAGCGGTACGTAGTTTAAGCTGGACATATGCCAGATCCCACACTCTGGTGAGCGAGGCAGATAAGGAAGTCCCCGAACAGGTACAACATGACACCGCTCCGGGTATCGCCGTTTTCCAATCCCTGTCATACAGACCCTCAGGCCTTGGCAGGAGGCTGTAGCCTCTAGACATCTGTTAGGCCTTAGCATGTGGCAGCACATAAGTGGCAGGTGCGATGACAGGCATCGTATCCCTTCCACACGTCTGAGGTTAAAGGGGCCTTCAAGCCTGCGTGGGGAAGAGAGGAAGGAAAGCAGTGCGTGGTTTAAACCGGACATATGCCAGATCCCACACTCTTGTGAGAGAGGCAGATGAGGAAGTCCCCGAGCAGGTATAACATGACACCACTCCAGCTATCGCAGTTTTCCAATCCCTGTCATACAGACCCTCAGGCCTTGGCAGGAGCCTGGAGCCTCA
>NW_010430219.1:1680-1918 GCF_000710305.1 Buceros rhinoceros silvestris
TGAACGCTCACTGCTGCCTCAGCGCGCTTATCGCCACTCACCTGGCCCGAATCCCCTCCGCTGCCAATATCCCGGCTTTGCACCTTCGAAAGAGAAAAAAAAAGAAAAGCTACAAACATAATGCAGTTATGGAGCCACCGCTCCCACGTTCCCTCCGACACCACGCACCGGCCCACCTGCTCACAGCACTCCATTCGCCTCCTCCGTAGCTCCACAGCACACACCTCATCCCTCTGCA
>NW_010430220.1:0-344 GCF_000710305.1 Buceros rhinoceros silvestris
GGGCTCAAGGCCAAGCTCCGGCGCTGGGGCCGGCAGCTCGGCTGCTCCCTGCTGCTGCTGCTTTACACGGGGTGGCCGGCGTGCCTCACCCCCCCACTCCGTTACAGGCTGCTCTTTGGGATGCTCTACCCTGCCTATGCTTCCTACAAAGCCGTGAAGAGCAAAAACATCCGGGAATACGTGAGTACAGGTCCCCGGGCAGCTCCTTCCCAGGCTCCGGCCCCGAGCTGACGGGCTTGCCCGCTGCCCCTAGGTCCGCTGGATGATGTACTGGATTGTCTTCGCGCTCTTCATGGCCACGGAGACCTTCACCGACCTGCTCCTCCCCTGGTGCAGCAGGGCTG
>NW_010430220.1:504-955 GCF_000710305.1 Buceros rhinoceros silvestris
ACCGCTGCTGTGGGGGGAGTGGGTTTGTTTGGCTCCTCGTGCCCTGGGGACCCCATTTTCTCCCCCTCTCCATCAGGTTTCCCTTCTACTATGAGATGAAGATGGCTTTTGTCCTCTGGCTGCTCTCCCCCTACACCCGCGGGGCCAGCCTGCTCTACCGCAAGTTCGTGCACCCCACACTGTCCCGCAAGGAGAAGGTGAGGGGCTGCCTGGCTTTGGGGTGGTCCCATATGCCCTGGGGGGCAGGTCCCAGCCCACCGAGCAGCGCCCTGGGCTGGCCATGCCCTGCGACACGCCACCCTTGTCTCGGCAGGAGATTGACACGTACATCGTCCAGGCCAGGGAACGGAGCTATGAGACAATGGTGCACTTTGGCAAGAGGGGCCTCAACCTGGCCGCCACGGCCGCGGTCCGGGCAGCCACCACGGTACCGGTACCGGGGCAGGGGGAC
>NW_010430220.1:1035-1360 GCF_000710305.1 Buceros rhinoceros silvestris
CCGCGGCGCGCCCGCGCCTGCGGTCCGGCCAGCCACCAAGGTACCGGTACCGGGGCAGGGTGCCCGGTCTTCCCGGGGCAGCTTCAGCCCTGAGATCCCCACAGGAAATTGCTGCCCCAGCATGGGTGGAGTGAGGGTGTCAGGAGAGGGGTCTCTCTGCAGAGCCCAGTGGGCTCTTGGTGCTTTGGGGCTCAAGGCCACCCTTTCTGTGTCCTCCTGCCCCGTCACCAGAGCCAGGGCGCACTGGCCGGGCGGCTCCGCAGCTTCAGCATGCAGGACCTGCGCTCCATCCCTGACGAGACCCCCGTGCACTACCAGGACCACC
>NW_010430221.1:0-312 GCF_000710305.1 Buceros rhinoceros silvestris
CGGTGGCCGGCGCCGCCTTCCCGGCCGACTTCTGCGAGGGCACCTTGCCCTACTCCTACAACCTGTGCGTGGCGCCGGCACGCGCCGTCGCCGAGGCCGCTTTTCCTCAGCCGCCGCTGCTGGTGCCGAGCGTGGCGACGGAGGATCTTCTCGGTGGCCGGCGCCGCCTTCCCGGCCGACTTCTGCGAGGGCACCTTGCCCTACTCCTACAACCTGTGCGTGGCGCCGGCACGCGCCGTCGCCGAGGCCGCTTTTCCTCAGCCGCCGCTGCTGGTGCCGAGCGTGGCGACGGAGGATCTTCTTGGCGGGGCG
>NW_010430221.1:472-769 GCF_000710305.1 Buceros rhinoceros silvestris
TGGATTGGCAGTGCTTGGCCAGATTATAGTGAGAAGATGAGAGACCGCGGTCACTTCCTTCCGCTAAGAGCAGGCAGTTGCTGCAGCGTTCCGTGGTTTTTTAATTGTTACAGGTTCAAGTTCTCCTGAAACTATCTATATCTTTTGTGTTGCCTCCGTTCGTATTAGTTAGTTATGGTGAAGTTTCATCCGTGGGCTGTAGAAGGAGATCTGCTTCTGCATGTCACAATTAAGAAAACGGTATGGAAGCTTGTGGTTAGAGATTTTTCCTTCCTGGTGGATTTTTTTCTGAACCCG
>NW_010430221.1:900-1211 GCF_000710305.1 Buceros rhinoceros silvestris
CCTGGTGGATTTTTTTCTGAACTGGCGTACGTTAATCCGATTGTGAGCTGCAAACTAACTCCTTCGGTAAATTAGTCTTGAGTGACTGACTGACGCCCAACATTTGTGGGAAGCCGATGCAGAAGTAGTAGTGGTAGCAGTAACGGAACGGGTTAACTTTTGTTAATTTTCCATCCTGGCCTGTTGTTTGATCTCTTTGACCTATGTGATCAACCTTTCATACACTGGTAAATGTGCAGAATGAGATAAAAAAATAAACAAACCCTCCCCCCCCCCCCCCCCCCCCCCCACCACACAAAAAAAAAACACAA
>NW_010430221.1:1354-1675 GCF_000710305.1 Buceros rhinoceros silvestris
CCAGCAACACACATTTAAATAAAAATTCTAGATTTGTGTGGTGACGGTGGTGAGCTTTTGGTCTTGATTTTTCTGCTTTGGCGTTTATTACTGATCTCGGTTTCCATGATCGAAGGAAATCCTGCACGGGGTGTTTTTTTTGCTTTTGAGAACCGGTATCTCTTGGTTTATCCGGTATCAAGCCGCAAGCCGTAGCGTCACTGGAGAGGTTCTTGTCATTCAGCTCCTGCCGAATAAAATGGTTGAGGTGTGGTGATACTGAGATGTTTTGAGTACCCCTGCTGCTGAAGGTTGACAAGACAAAAAGATTTTTTACAAAAG
>NW_010430222.1:0-564 GCF_000710305.1 Buceros rhinoceros silvestris
ATGCCAGGCACCGGCTCCTCGCTGCTCTTCTGGCGGGCTGGGACAGAGCCGCGGTGACGTTCCAGAAGAAGCTGCTCAAGATCGAGTGCTCGTCATTCTTTTTTTTTGCTTTTCTCACTGACTGTGACCCTTCAGCAAGCCCCGACCTCACAAAAAACCCACAGATTGAGACTCCTCTCGGTTGTCACACCTCGGTCCTTAAGCCAAGGTGCCTCATCCGTCACGCAGAGCTCTGGGGACAATGACTCGACAGGAGGAAGGTGGCCCGTGGCCAGCACTACATGAACCAGGTGTCCTCCAGGACGAATTTGGTGGACAGAGCCCTGCGGAAAACCCACCCCCTCGGCTCTCGCATCAGTTTCTCTCGTTCGTGGAGGAGGCAACAAATTCTCTTCTTCAGGGCGGTCGTGAAGCACCTGGAAACCTATCGCAAAAGAGCGCCGCTTAAAACCCTCCTGGTGCTCGTCTCCAAGCAGGAGATGCCGCCAAAAACCTGCAAGGGGTTGTGGTTGTCACAGTTTCCCCTCCAAAATCACCCGGCCCAACATCGTGCTCTCAATCCGA
>NW_010430223.1:0-2157 GCF_000710305.1 Buceros rhinoceros silvestris
TATATATATAAAATATCTACATACATCTATGTGTATGTAAATATTATTAATGTGCTTAAATAGAGCAATTTTACTAACATAGCCTTCCTTTTCCTTGTGCTACTAATACATGATCAGATTTCTGTATGTGGTATTACCAATCCACTTCTTTTCACTTTTATGTTCCTATTGCATTGATAAACTCAGAATCCCAACTAAGAAAGTAATTTTGGTCGTTTCTGACCTTGGACAAAATGACTCAGTTATTTCTAAGACGGATACTAAGGATGAATACAAAATTCTGCCCATGTAAAAACACCTTTAAACATGTTTTAGCTCTGTGAAAATAATTTTCACCATTTTATGTACAAATCTAGTATTCCAGCACCCAGATCTTAATGAAAGTCTGGGACATAGAAATTACATTTATGTTAGAGGTATTTGCATTACAGATCTTTTTTTCTACTGTGAAAAAATACCTATATCTCAAAATTTAATGCAAACTAAATGGTCACACCAATTTATAGGTGCTTACATAAATTGAGATAGAAGTTTTCTGAGTGACTTCTAGGGGAATCTTGCTTGCATGATTCTGAGAAGTCCCCTCCTTGCAGCTACTCTAGACTCCTCTAATATCCTAAGCTCCTACTTCACAACAAAGAACCTAGAAACAGGGACGTGTGACTTACGCTGAGTTTCTCAGAGGTCCCAGGCTCCCTTTTGTGAAGGTGAGAGCTGAGCTGTGTGACTAGAGCCTGGATTTCTCAGACAGAGGAGCTCTGTTTAAAGGGTGCTGCCTAAGGTCGTGGCCTCTGGAATCACATCAGGCAGGTCGCCCGAGAACGGAGTCACCAGAACTCCCAGACTGCCTTCCTCTGGAAAGATCTCGGGCAGAATGGGCCAGTGTTTCCAGAATGCAGTGTTTCCCTTGGGAAATAAAGTACTCGAGGATTTCAGATTCAGAGCTTTCGGTTATCTTGTGTCAGAGCATCCAGTGTGGGTCTCTCCGCCAGCTGTAGAACTACCATGTAACCCATCATAATTACAGGAGAGATTTTGTCCACCTTCTGTTGTATCCACTATGTTCCCATTTTCTCAAAGTTGAGAGGTTTCAAATGAAACATTTAGGGTAATGTGGTTTTTTATTTTAAAAATAAAACAAATTTTAAAATGTGACCATGTTTGTTAACTGAAGTCAAAGAGAGCTGTGCTTTGGGTAAATAATTTTAATTTTGTCACCTTAAAGTGGACTCCCAAAATTAATGGAAGATTTTTACCTAAATCCCTCAGTTCCTCATCAGTTAAATTTGGATAATATCATGCCATCACCTCCCAAGAGTGCTGTAAAGATTTATTAGTGAGCATTTATTCACTTGGATACCCCAGTGATGATGCCATAGGAAAGTTTGTCAAGACTGTCATGGAAGTAGCTACTCTGTATTCAAAGCACATTTCCAACAATATGCAGTAAAAAGATGAGGCACAAACTGAACAGTGAAGAAAGAATAAATTGTTTCTGAGTAAATCCCACTCACTGAATGTATTTAGCAAGGAGTCCTAATGCCTTTTTTTTCATCTAAATAAGAAATTGCACTGGGTAAAGAGGATCTGATTAAGTTTGCGCACACAGAATTACATAAATTCTGAGTGCTGACTGTGCAACCTTCACAAAGCTCTTCTAATGCTGAATCTTTGTATAGTCTCTCAGAAACTAAAAAAAATAGATGTGGTTTACCATATGTATTTAATGTATTTAATGTATTGAACATCTAGTGATGTGTTTTAATCTCTGTGTTTACCTAAATGAGAATCTAGCTCCTAAGCTCTACAGTGAACACTCATTCAGCAAGTAGTTTTATTAACCAAAAGCTTAGCTCTAGTAACCTGTTCCAGGAAATATGGCTAACCACTGTAAGTTTAAATTGAAAGAAAATTACCTGCAAATAGCACAAGCACATGCAGAGGTCTTCAAGTTTAATTACAGTGTAAGTTTTTACTGACTTCTCTCTTTCTACAACTGGACAACTCCCATTTGAATTGGTCACATATATCAGTGGTAAAATTTTGAATTAGACAATCTTGGCTCAGCTCATCAAGCTTTCACAAAGGAAAAGTTAAGTGACCACTTGGTCAACAGTATCTTGCCTTGTCTTGGTTCCTGACTTGTGCTTCCTGCTG
>NW_010430223.1:2342-3443 GCF_000710305.1 Buceros rhinoceros silvestris
GTCTGTTATGCTGAGGGTGGACACTGCCTTCTGGACAGACAGCAAGACCTACTTAGCTCTTTATTTCAACCGCGTGCCAAGCCAGAAGCTCACGCTCCTCAGGTGGCAGAAAGTCTTTAGCCAGCTAGCGTCACAGTGATCCTCTGAACTGCAGAGCTGTAACACCTATTGAGAGCTGCTCATCTATGCTGAAAAATGTCAAATCAGTGCTATACTGATGAAACCGTATTTATATTTTCAGTACTTGATACCAGGGTACACAGTGAACTGGTGGACTAATTTTAACTGCTTGAAAACCCTTCATATGAAACCATTACAGAGCTTGTGTAGGAAGTAAAAAGAATAAATAAGTAAATAAATAAATAAATGGAAGAAACCATGCTTCTAATCTCTGGTTTTTGGAGTCCAGATTGACTTTTTTTTTTTTTAACGGAAAGACAGAAAATGACATGTTATTTTAATGCCTGGGGTGTGTGATCATGATGCTGAAACACAGATGAGTGAAAAGATTCAGAAAAGCAACTGGTCCAACTGCTCAGTTTTGTCTTCGTGCCCCAATTAGACATGAGGCACTGAATAAGTCATCTTGTCATATCAGCTGAATTGGAAGAAACAGAAATAAAGTTGACTTTTTCAAATTTTTAAAGGCAGAGGAATCAGTAGCTCTTTGCTGATCCTTTTGGCAGTCCCACATTAACTCCAGGCAGCCATGTGACAGGGTGCACCCTGCTCCCAAAAGCATGTTCACATTGATGGGAAATTTAAAAATATTTCATAAAGGTATCTCTTTGAAGTATCTCTTGCAACTTACCACTGAACTTCTTTTTCCCCAAACTCAAGCTTGATCAGAGAGATGTTCATTGCAATTTACATGGACTAACCCAAACATCCTTCTTTCTGCCAAGGAATCGATTTCAGCAACTTTCATCCAAGCCCATATTTGACAGTTGTGTTATTTAAAGCCACAAGTTGAGTACAAACAACAGCCTAAATTGAAAGGAGCTAAGTTGCTAATGATTTGTGCTACGTTTTTTAATTAGTAGGTTCTAGAGGTAGCTGAATTGGAATAAAATATGAGCAGAGACTATTTTCATTGTTCAG
>NW_010430223.1:3530-20153 GCF_000710305.1 Buceros rhinoceros silvestris
TTCAGCAGGCCTGATAGGTTTTTCTTTCTAAAGCAGCATTAGAACTTTCATCTGATTTAAGTCAGGCTTCCTGGCAGCACAGTGTGCAGATTTCAAATACTGTGTATCTGGAAAAAAACCCAAACAAAATAAACCAAAACCAAAACAAAATCCACACAAATTAATTAATTGGCTTAATATTAATGAAAACTTGATTTCTTTCCAGTCAAAACCTGTATAATTTGTTTCAGTAAATTTTTATACCTCACAGACAGAAATTTTTGCTATATGTAAATACCACATTCCCAGACAACTTGGCAGAAAGTGGATGACTTTAATGAAAACAAGACCAAAAATATTCATAAATTTGATCAAAGTGTGATGTCCTCATCAAAAATGGCAAAATATGTTTTACTAAGGAAAAAAAATTATACATTTTGACAAAGTGAAACTTTTCAACACTTAGAGGGATGAGAAGGGATTTGTGCTGATCTACACTGGAAATTTACATTCCCCCCAGGTGGAAATAGAGCACTTCAGAGGGCATAAAAAGATGCTGCTCTGAATTGTTAAGAAAAACTCAGTCTCCCACCACTGATCATAGAGTAAGCAGTCTCCTACTTCAGTCGTTAAGCTTGGCACCTAAAGTTTAAACTATACAAAGTAAAAAGGTTAAACAGAAACAAAGCTAAACACATCATTGTGCACTCAAATTTCAGCTTTCCCACTTCTCCCAGAGTTTTTTCCTTTCTTTTTGACCTGAATTGATGCAAGTTTTTTCCTTTTTACTTTCATTTATCATGTATTTTATCATTTATTAGCATTATTTATCATTTATCATTTTATCATTTATTATCATCATTTATTTTATTTTATCATTCAATCCAATTCAAAGCAACTTCCTTTTTTTTTCCATGTCTCTTGACACAATTTTGATAACAAACCATATGAAACTACAGCAGCAGTAGTGTACTGCACCGTCACCTGATCAGTAATTAAGCAAAGGCTCCCATAAGGCTTCCCTGCCATCTTTTAATTTGACTTGAAAGAAGAATACATTTAGATTAAAGACATGTTCTGAGCTCATTTATATTGGCAGAGCTGATCCGTTACTGCTGATTTTGTGACCTTAATAACACATAGACATATTAATATGGAGATGGTCTCCATTCTAGAAACAGCAGAGGTACCCTGTACTCAGGGCTTCCCAACCAGATATATCAGCCTTATGTATATTAGCATAACGCACAGGAGGATTTACTGGCCTTGTAAGTGACACTGAGGAATATAAAGGAAAGAAAACCAAGAAGTCAACAAAATGCATTGTAAATAGAGGGGAATACATTGCTTTTCAAAGCGGTATTACAAGCAACCAAATGGTGAAAACAGTTGTGTAAGTGGTTGAAAAATAACCTTCCTAGGAAGGTTTAAATATAATTCTATAATGCTACAGGCAGCTTATTATCGCTTCAGGGAAGCAATGCACAATATCCGTGTTCCATGCATAACCAAAATTACATTTTTATGAATAGGATTTATGCATAAAACTATCCATCATCAAAACAAAAACTGAAAAAAAAAGAAAAAGTATGAGCAAATGTTGTGGGGTTTGTTTCATGGACCAAAATACAAAGACAATGTCCGTCCTACAGGATGTCACCTGAAGGACACAAACATAAACAACACATAAATAATAGGTCTTGTGCCACCATTTACTCGTTTCAGCTTTCCTCAGCATAGACTTTAGATGTACCCAGCTAAGACAGAAGATTCCTCCCAAGCATCCATACTCTTAACCATTTTTTAGCTCTTTCACTGACATGAGAAAGGCAACAGGTTTTTATATCTCACAGCTGAGTTTATTCTTCAATCCATTTTCTTTAGATCCCTCTAAATTGTGTTGTACAAGCTGTCTCTTTGTGTTTACTTTTTCATCATAATTCATCTGCACTCACACTTGAGAATGATTATGGTGTTAGAAACCAAGTTTGGTGATTCTGACTTTTCATCCTGCATTGATGGCTACCTCTAGTATTCCAAAATGTGAAAAATGTCCCCATGTTGTCACGATTAACAAAATAATTGACTAAAAACAAAAATAAAAGGTATAGAAATGAAAGTAAAGTCATCGAAGAACTAACGGGAATAATCAGAAAAGGCAACGCTCTGCAAAATAGAAAATGTCCTCCAAAGCGGACAAGGCAATGTACAATCCATTTTTCTACCTTGTAGAAGAAAATGATCTATGTCTATCTAGTTCACTAAAGAGCAGTTATACTCGTCCTATTAAGCCTCAGCTCTTCAACATGGAAGGCCTGCAAGGGCAGCTTTAGATGGGACAGGAGAGCATTCTCCACAATACATGAGAACTTGCAGGTCCAAGGATGTCCTGCAGGCAGTCTACAGGCTGTGTTCCAAGGCAACCATGCAGATGGAAAGCTTGCAGGAAGCAAATCATGCTGTGCTTAGATTTGTCCCAGGATGCTGCTCTTTCAGAGGCATAAAGATGTGGCTATTGAGTTCCTCCACTGTAAATGAGACATGTTCTTACAGTGAACAGCTTGGGTATTAAAGTAGTAATGTACCATTTACTAAAGGCAAAGTTACATTAGTGTCAATTACAATGTTAAGAGAACTTTTTCTGAAGAAAGACTTTGAGGGAATTTAGCAGCTAACCAATTCAAGATGCTGACAAATTTCCTGAAGAAGTAGAATTTTCCTACAATGCTTTACCGATTAAAATAGGAGCTCAGTGCTTACAGATTTGAGACTTTACCAATGTCTGTTTGCTCTGGGATGATGCTTACAGAAAGAAATTTTGAGGCACTCCACAGCAGTAGTATGTTCATCCTTAAAAAAGATATACATTTGTCACAAATACTTTTGAATGACCCACAAAGCCATTAAGGAAAGTTCATTCCCTCGGAGTCAAATAGTACTTTCATAAATGGTACCTACGCGATCTTCCAGAACATAGTCTGAAAAAGGAATGTTTTAATTTCAGAAATCTGAAATTAAATTCAAAATAAAATTCAAAATGGTTGAATTTATTTTTTCACTTCATCAGCTGAACTATCAGTGGGACCCAGTCATAACTGAGTCTGTAATAGACGTGGGTCAACTGAATTTTTTTATCAGCAGCTAAAGCAAATAAATCTAGGCAAAAAGAATACCCTAGTCATACAGTTATAAGGACAGCACAAAAGACACAATCCCATCAGAAACTGCCTCACAGCTCCAGAACCTTTTATTCTGTAAAACATGAGCAAGGACAGACATCTGGAACAAAACTGAGAGTCACGTTAGCATTGCTTTAGTTGGATGAAACCCTGATCTGAACAGAAAGCAAGAAGAGAGGATGAACAGCTGTGGAGGCCCTTCTGCAATACACAACCAGATAGGTCCATCCTGCAATGGACAGTATCAGTGCCATCAGGCCATGGTTGTTCCTCTGTTAAACCTCCTCCTTAGAATTCCCACCAGCAGGATAGCTATGACTGTTCATAGCAGAGCAAGAAAAGAAAGAAAACTGAATTTGCAGATTGTTTTACAAAGTCAGTCATAGGGTTCATCTTCATTCTCTAAAAGAACAATTAAAGTGGACAGAAGAACTCCTGCTGATTCCAATTTACGCCAAATAAGAGCTTTAGTTTTGCAGCACATATTTACAAATTGTCCATCTGCCATAATAATGGCGCCATGCAATGTTTTAATTATAGTATTTTATTTATATACACAATACCACAAATGTGATGGCTTCAAATGTTTGCATTAAAAATCCCAAATAAAAACATAATGTGCTTTCCAAATACAGCTAAAATATCTATTGGCTTGTGGGCCATACGCTGAACTGAGAACTGGAATTATCTATCCCATTTTAATTGATTTCTTGCAAGAAGAGCAGATTTTCAGATAAAATACTCTTTTTCCTGAGAGAAAAAAAACACATGCAGCAAAAGCTATTGCAGGGGGAGTCAGCTTACAACAGAAGTATTTGTTTTGTAAATTACATTACAAAGATTTATATACTGTGAGTGCCCCAAACATGCCAATTTCTGAGCTCTCTCAAAGGCTCCCATGCTTTTATGCTGGACACTATTTCTCATTGTATCCTGTGGACAGATGTTTTCAGGATGTACAGCTTTCTCCCACAGCATTATTTTTTTTTTAAATGAAATGTTATTTTTATTTTTAAAAATATATTTACTAAAGTATTTTTTTTAGAAATCACATACACCTTTTCTATTTACATATAGGTCTTAGGTTTTAAAATACAAGCAAAAACATTTTTCATATTCTACACAGTACTTATATACATAGGTGCAAAAATCTACTGAAATCTCTTGAAACCATAGTGTAAGAATAAGCACATTGTTCCTGAAATATTTATTTTGAGAAATATATAATGAAAATAGCTAAACTTCTTAAAATAACTTATAACTCTTTGAGAAGAGCTTAACGAGAAAATTTAAAATAGGAGGAATAACTTTTCCCCCATTAGAATTAAATAGCTGCCTCTCAAAAAAAGAATCTATTTTCTCCATTTGAAACACCTATTGCCACGGAGGCAGAGTTGTCGAATATGGGTCAAGATAGACAAGAGCGAGTGAGTATGTTCTCTGTCTTATCTCGCTTCGAGGCAGATTCACAGAGAGGAAACAACAAGTATCCACTGGTCAGGTCTCATAGTGCTGATTGGTGTCTGGGCGCATGGTAGCCGTTCACAGGAAACTCACCAAAAACTTGCAGAATATTCATCCACTTACACTGTTTCGACCTATCAGTATCACTGACCTTCAGATAGCTTTGTGAAGATTTAGCAAGGGTGAACAAAAATTGCTTTACAGGGGAAGCCAGACCTCACCTAGCATTGTGCTAGCTCCGAACCTACGAGCCCCAAAAGAAAGCATCTGTGAGTTGACCTTTTTTCTTCCTATGCTCTCCTGCTTTTCTTTCTGTTGAAGGAAAGTATTTTAATCCAGGGAATAGCTTATATTCCACAGTCTGAATCCACCAGATGCCTACTGTGCCTTGAAACATGTGGATTGCATGGGATGCAGGTCCTAGAAACAACCAGCCACCTTGAGCATTCTCATGGCATAGTGCAAAAGTTCATAAAGTTTTCTTCCCTTCTCTGCTAAGCAGTTCAATAGAGCCTCCACCAAGCAACTCAGCCTTTTTTGCCTAATTCCGCTGCATGCATTTTCTGCATTGCTAATCTGTGTTTCCAGGTGGAAGTAATGAACCAGAACCGCATTACAAAGTTACACTTAATAAACAAGTGCAAATACTTTCCTGAATAACTGTCTTTAAAGAGAATTTTGACAGCTCCTGTTAGAGAAATATTTTGTTACTGCGAAGCTCCTGGTTGCATTGCTGGCAAGAGAAGGAATCAAATTAATGTGCTATTAAAATAAATTGAGCAACATGCTAATTATTGCCAGAAACAAATTAGTGAAACCAGATTGTGTTCATTTAAATCAGATAAATAAGAACTTTCTGAGTACTAAGACTGTTTGCTGTTGTTGTGAAGACACACTTTGAAAATAATCTTGACAACGCCATTTGACCACTGCTTTACACTTGCCAGTAAAATAACTGTTTCAGTTTCTACCACTGTTCCCTCTTGTACTAAATACTGTTGGTCTGGTACTACAAAGCACTTCAAAAGGAGATAGAGCAGAACACTGGCAGTGTGGAAATAAAGCTTCCAAACATTTTTTGCACCTTAACTGTATTCTTAAACTGATTTTCTGAAACAGGCACATATTTGAGCCTACAGCCTACAGCAACTTTCATCTCTTTCCATTAAACTTCATCGTGAGAACACAGGCAGCCAAATGAGCAAGGATAACCAGTGTAAAGCTTACACAATGTGTCCGTAGCGTCGCAGTCTCTGCATGAAGATCTGGCTCCTGGTAGACATTTTTAGCTATTTATAGGAATTGATGAAAGAGACAGATTGAGTTAATTATAAACAGAATGGAAAACCAAATTCTTCAGTTCTTCCTCCTGAGGTGCCTGACAAGGAATCTATGCTGTCAGCTGAATTTTCAAATCCAGATTTCAAAGGTGTCTAAACAATTTAAAACTTTCTGTCCCATTTTCACAAACAAATTACGTGATTGTTAACTCACCTTTGATTTGGGAGAAAAGTCCTTTTTTTCTGCACCAACACCATGTAGGTTTTGGTTTGGTTATTTTCTGTTGAGTTTGGGTGGGCTGCATTTAAGAGAAAATTAAATGTCCTGCAGAACGTGTAGATTTTTTTTCTTATTCAAATGACAATGGTATCAAATGACAATGGCACAAAAGACATTTTGTTTCAAAACTAAGTAGAAGGTACTGTCTAGCAAGTTTTTTATTGGGACCTGACAAGATGCATCCCAGAGTCCTGGAGGGAATTGGCTGATGGAGTTCCTAAGCCACTGTCCGTGATATTTGAAATGTCCTGGCAGTCAGGTGAAGTCCCTAATAACTGGGAAAGGGAAACATTGCACCCATTTTTACAAAGGGTAGAAAGGAGGACCCTGGGAACTACTAACCTGTCAGCCTCACCTCTGTGCCAGGGAGTATCATGGAACATATCCTCCGAGAAGCTCTGCTAAGGCACATGGAGGACAGGGAGGTGATTCAAGCTGACATGGCTTCACAAAGGGCAAGTCCTGCCTGACCAACCTGGTGGCCTTCTGAAATGAAGTGACTGCATCGGTGGACAGTGGAAGAGCTATGGATGTCATCTATCTGTAAAGCCTTTGAGATCGTCCCCCACAGTATCCTTCTTTCTAATTTGCAGAGATATGGGTTTGATGGGCGGACTGTTCAGTGGATAACGAATTGGTTGGATAGTTGCATCCAGAAGGCAGTGGTCACGGCTCAATGTCCAGATGGAGATTGGTGACAAGTGGTGCCCCTCAGGGGTCCATACTCTTTAATATTTTCATAAATGGGATGATGACAGTGTGATAGATTGCACCCTCAGTAAGCTTGCAGATGACAGAGAGCTGGGAGGTGCAGTTGACACACATGAAGGATAGGATGCCATCCAAAGGACAAGCCAGAGAAGAGGGACCGTGTGAACCTCGTGAGGTTCAACAAGGTCAAGTGCAAGATCCTGCATCTTAGTCAGGGCAATCCCCAGTATCAATACAGCCTAGGGGACGAAGGGATTGAGAGCAGTCCTGCAGAGAAGGACTTGAGGGTACTGGTGTACGGAAGGCTGGTCATGAGCCGACAATGTGTGCTCACAGTCCAGAAAGCCAACTGCACCCTGCGCTGCATCAAAAGAAGCATGGCCAGCAGGTTGAAGGAAGTGATCCTGCTGCTCTACTCCACTTTGGTGAGACATCACCTAGAGTACTGTGTCCAGCTCTGGAGTCCTCAGCACAAGAAAGTCATGAACCTGTTGGAGAGAGTCCAGAGGAGGGCCACAAAAATGATCAGAGGGCAGGAACACCTCTGCTCTGAAGAAAGGCTGAGACTGTTGGAGTTGTTGAGCCTGGATAAGAGAAGGCTCCAGGGAAAAGTAACTGTGGCCTTCCAGGAGCTTATAGGTAGGATGGGAACAGTCTTTTAGGCAAGGGCTGTTGTTACAAGACAAGCAGTTATAGTTTTAAACTAAAGAATAGTAGGTTTAGACCAGAGAGAAGACATTTTTTACTCTGAGGGTGGTGAAATATTCGCACAGGCTGCCCAAAGAGGTGGTTGTTGTCCTATCCCTGGAAACATTCAAGGTCAGGTTGGCTGTGGCTCTGGGCAACTTGATCTAGTTGAAGATGTCTCCCTTCAAGAGAGGTTGGACTAGATAACTTTTGAATGTCCCTTCCAACCCAAAACATTACATGATTGATGCTGTGATTCTATGATTCAGAGAACAAACTAGCACTATTTACGCACATGAACAGACAGTGGCCTTCTCAGTTCTGAAATGAAACACCTCTACTCTATGTTTTAAGATATGGGGTCACCCCAAGGATACTGCAGGTTCTTGTGATTTGCTCCATTCTGATGTTTGGACAAACAACCGATGATATTTCCTGCAGAAGCCTGGAATCTGTTTACGTTGCTCATCCTTCTGAAGGTAAAGGCCCCAGGAAAACTCTTGTTTTTGCACAGCAGAGCTAAACCACAAGCAAGGGTACATGTTTCCACATTTTTCCTGACTTTCACTTTGAAAATTCATTCAAGTGGCAATATTTGAAAGGTTTTGATCAGTTTTCATTGTTCTTGGCAAATAGTACTTGGTTGGCTTTTTAACCGTGCTTCGTGTGTTGACTGTAGTTCTTCTTTTCACACAGCACATAAAAGCTAATTCTCATTTTCTCATTACAGATAGTTCTTCTTTTTACAATCTGTTAGTGGCTTGGGGTCTTTTATTTTCCTTGCTTCATTTTAAGATGGATGGAAGCACCCCATCTGAACCTAGCTTACCGGAGAGTAGATTTTGTTGCTTATTTTGACTAAGGTGGTGCTCGTGGGACAGGGGCATGACTGGCATGTGTCCCTGCATTTTTTGCTTGGCAAGTGTTGTCTGCACTGCAGGGTTTTAGCCAAAAGAAGCAGATGCTCTCCTTGACTCCTGCAGAATGTGCTGCATGTCTGTGTCCCTGTGTTTGATGGGCAGAGGGAGAAAGGCAGTGTAAACACATCATGTAGCCTCAGCATTTTGGTTGCCTGCAAAAGATTTTTGTGGTCCTGCTGAAAAGCAGACTCACAGCTACAGTTTGTTCATTGTCACTTACTCTTCTTTAAATCCATGGAACATCTACATTTACAATCTGGACCAAGTTTACTAGTCTAAATGATTGCAAAACATTTTCTTAGTCAATGACAGATACATCTGGTAATATTACTAACTCTGTTTATTCCAAGGATTTTGTTTCTAAAGGCCCCCACGCCCACAGTAAAGGCAGCCACCCAAATTGAGAAGGTATAGACTGCCAAAAGAGCAGCTTATCACAACAGTTGTATAGAGGAACTTTGTGTAGTGTTACTTCTGTGCTGTGAGTGATTTCCAGCTAGGTTTCATCACAAGAAATAAGGAGGCATTTCTGTGAACTAGCTGAATAGGATTTGGATGATACATCAACTAAGTTCTACTTAGAGCTCCCTGGCATCTTTCTCAGTTGAATCCACTAATGTTTTTGAAGTTTTCTCCCTGTGTTACGTCTCACTCCGACAACCTCAATCTTTCAATACTCTAAAGCAAGCCTCAGAAAAACTGTGAGGTTTCATTTTTTCATGTGTGTTTTCACTTTTTGCCCTCCCTCTAATTTAGACCTTTTACTTTTAAGCTCCATTCTACTCTAAAATTCTTAGATATAGTCCAAAAAAGAGATTATTACATATCTCTGTGTAATCATTAAATTCCTAATAATCCTCTCATTGGCAATACTGTGAGTTACTGGTAATTGTTGGAATTATTTTAAGTTTACAATTTGGCTCATGCTATCTTTGAATATTTTGAAACAAGTTTAACAAGTGCAAAGGCCCTAACAGAGAAAATGTGGGCCAAAGTTCTCCATAAATGATCTTTTGATCCTACATCACATTAGGCAGCCAATGATCAGGCAGCTTTCTTCAGAATATTAAGTTCTTTTCAGATAACTGAAGCATAATGTCCAATATTTAAAGCAGAAGAAAATGGCTTTTCTTTTCCTGTTACCTGATAAGAGCAGTCAACACTCTCTGGCAAACTTCTTAAAAGCAAGTCTTTTAGATAAAAGTGCTGTTTCTGGCACATCTTCCAGAATCATATTCCTGTCTGAATTTTTAAAAATAATTTAGGAACCCCTTTTCTCAGTCAGATGTCCTTTTGCTTCTATTGTTAATGCGTACGGTACATCACAAGCCACCATTGGCTATTTCTGCTATGGCAAACACATTATTGTGATTTCAGATAAAGAGCAATATACCTACCAAGGATTCCACAAACACTGAGTAAATGTAATCAGTACATAAAAACAGCAGGAAAAAATTAACTACAGAAAAATGAGACATTTTGGTTCACTATCAATATCACTCAGCAATAGCTAAAACTGGGTTAAGGCATTTTACACTAAACTGAATGTGCACACTCTCTTGTAAATAGAAAGCCTAAGAATTTTTGTGTGTGACTTTAATGCAAATTTAAAAAGAAAATGTGAAATAGAGTGAGGAGAGTAGGAAGCTCAGAAACAGTACACATAAGGTTGCGAGGCCCTGCCATTTGACAAGTAGCTGCACATTAAGAGAGGAGAAAAGAAGACTATTTTTAACTCTCACTACAGTCACTAAGTCGAGAGAAAGCAAAGGCAGTGGACAGTGACAGAGACATAATAAATGAAAAAGCTTTAAATTCCATTTTTATGTCCAAACTATGAGACCACTAACGCTTCTGTTAGGAAATATCAGGCAGAGACAAGCAGGCAGCTGGAAAATTGATTGAGTCATCAGCATAAAAGACTTGGCAATACAATAGCTGACAAGTCTGAAAGAGCTTTTAGAATTTTAGATTGCTCCCACAAAAGTGCAAAACCAAACTTTTAAGAAGTGTGTGTGTGTGTGTGTGTATACATGTATATTTTAATTCCCTCATTTGTGGCCAAGGACTTTCGCAGTCTCATAACATTTAGATTTGGTTTTCAGAGATCCTTTTCAAAATTCATGCTTGGTTTGTAAAACTTCAGAAATTCTCACATAAATACAGACCTGTATGTACAAATTCCAGCACTGACTGTACAGATGGTAATGGTAGAACAATGTATACGTAAGTGAAAACTCATTCGTGTACAAATGAAGACATCATTAAATCCATTTTTAAAACATGACAATTTTATACACTTTCTGATGCTAGCCAGTCATCATCACCCCTTCAAACAGACTAACTCCTGTAAAACTGAAGCATTTTATCCTCAGAGTAGATTTTACCTCAAATTAAGTTCTTTTCTAGCTTAGCAAAAATGTTCAGAAAAAAAATACAAATGCATACATCTAGATTTTAAAGACTCTTAATAATATGTTTACTTCTTCATCACAGACTCTTCTGAAGATTTTCATTGCCATGAGTCAGTAATCATGAACAAGGAGTAAGTACTGTACCTGAATATTTGACAACCTCTCTTTGTCACTCTGTTCTTAGCTGCCTTAGCATTTTAGTATTGATGTTAATTTTATGCTACAATCATGCTAAAAGCCATGTGCCAGTCTCACAGTCTCTCCACGCCTTCTGTAATCTGTTACTGCCTTCCACTTCCGTCCTTCCTGAAACCAACCTCTCTCGCTTTATCTCCTAGTTCTCAGATCACTGCTCCAGGATGATTTCTGAAGGGTGTCCTTACTTCCACTACACTTACCTCTAGCGTTCAGTATATAAATGTCATCCATCTTTCTAGCAAAGCATTTCAAGGTTTCTGAAGAAGGCTAAAGAGCTATCAGCCCACTGCTAGTCATACAGTGCTCCTGGCAGCGCTGAAGGGATGCAGGGAGGCAGTGAAGCCAGGAACAAATTATATATAGGCGACCTTCAGCAGTCCTTGAGAGAAAAGGAAACCTAAGGATCTTCCAGTCCCTCGGAAAAACAGCTACAGCACTCTAGAGGTAGCTTGTAGGAACATCTAGTAGTAACAATGAGGATAGAAACAAAGTCTAGGCTTGATTTTGAAGCCACCTAAAATACTCTGACTGCATGGCCCTAGTCATTTACCCAGGGTCTTACAGGGATTCAGTAGCTCATCCTAGCAAGCAATGCAAGCTTTCCAAATCCCACTTTGATGTCCTTCACTGAGAAATACTGCCTCCTATGTTACTTTTCAACAGGGACATTTGAAGATAAGTTTTTCCACAGCAGTTCCAGAGTCATATATTAGTGGTTAACTCTAAGAATAAGTTTTAAATAACCTGGAGCCAATGAATTTTTCCATAAAATAAATAAATTGCCTTTGAAATTATTTTTGTGTCAAAAATTATTCCTAAAAATATTTCTCTTGTGTAAGCATTCAAAGTGAACAACTCATCTGGGACATGAAGTCAATAATTTTCATTTTCATGGTTTTTTTCCTTGCATACTTCTCCAAATTTATATCTGCCTCTTGCAGAAAATATTAAGACAGAAGTGAAGGGCAAAGACTGAAAGGGACTTCTGTTTGACTTTGAGATATTTTCCCCAAAGGAAATCTAATTCTCTAACAAGGCTGTCCACTTTTCTTCCACTATGAGACATCTTGCCTCTTACCTATAGAGAGTATCTGAACTTGCGTTCACTTACACCACTTACATTGGTGTTGTAACATTGCGCCACTGTGATCTCTCTGTCTTCATTTTAGGGTGGCTTTGCTTCTGGGCAGCATCACAAAATCATTCTCCATTTAAGGCTCTTCGCAATCCCCACCCTCTTCTCTTCTGTAGTGAACATCTATCAGTATATTGACTGCCTGGAAGTGCTATGTGCCGCATCAGGATTCAAGAGCACACACAGAAAGGAAATATTCAGCACTGAAATTTATTCTCTTTGTTTCAGACCAATTCCGTTATAAGGAACAGAGCAACTCGAATGCTGCCAGGAATGTATGTTTTATTTCAAAACCTCCCCTAGGTAATTGAGAGTAATTGCTAAAACTGACAATGGGAAACACCTCCCCAGATTAGTCTTTGGTTTTAGGTGTTTGTGCCTTAGACTTTTCCTAGCTTTACCTTCTTTCTCCTCTATATTTCTCCTGCTCTACCCTTTGCCTCTCTTCCTCCAGCGCTCCCAAATGATGGGAGCCACCATGTAGGGCCTTCCTTTAAAGACACTTCATTTAAAAGCTCCTTTGACTACCACATGAAAATGTATTTTCAACACTTGGAAACCTTTATTTTGCTGTAATATATAACTGAATAAATCACAGACTTGTTGGGGTTGGAAGGAACCTCTGGAGATTATCTAATCCAGACTCTCTGCTCAGGCAGGATCAGCTAGAACAGGTTGCTCAGGTCTGTGTCCAGTTGAGTTCTGAATATCTCCAAGGATGGAGACTCTACTGCATCTCTGGGCTCTGCCAATGTTTGACCACCCTCAGTGTAAGGATGCTTTTGCCCATTATGTCTTGTCCTTTCACTGCACACCACTGAGGAGAGCCTGACTTCCTCTTTGCTCCCTCCCATCAGGTACTTTTAAACATTGGTAGGATCCCCCCAAGCCTTCTCTTTTCCAGACTGAACAGTCCCAGCTCTCTCAGGCTCTCCTTGTATGAAAGATGCTCCAGTCCCTTAATCATCTTTGAGGCTCTTCACTCCACTCACTCCAGCAAGTTCATGTTTTTTCTTTTACTGGTTAGCCCGAACTTCCATTCCTGAGTTAGTCCTCTTAATGCAGCTCAGGATGCTGTCAGTCTTCTTTGTTGCTTATCAGCCAGTTTTGAAACCTCTTCACTGCCTGCTTATCTCACCCACATTCTGCTTGTCTCTGAGGATGAATCATATGAATCATATTTGTATATGTAAATCCTTTAATGTTGCAGATGTTTTTTTCCTACTCTTTTCCATTCTTCCAACAGCGTGTTAGAAGGGATGTTATCACATCCCATACATACTTGAATGCCCCTGCCATTCCCAGAGTGGGGGTGGGTGTGTTTGGATGGAGGAATCCACCCTGTGACTGCTATAGGAGATGTGCTGTCCAGACAGCAGTAATAGTTGAGCATCTAATTTTGTTTCAAGTTTTGAATGTTGCTAATCAGTAGTTATCTCCCAGGGACACAACTACATTTCACTTTTTGCATCTGCTGGCTTAAGGGAGGCCATGTATTTCTTAGTTACAAGCTTGCAAAACACTCGGGTGTGGAGAGGATACGACAGAAGCTGTATTTCAGAAGACATTATATTTCGCAGCATCAAGAGGTCGTGGCTTGAGGAGGTGGGGGTTGTTAGAGTTTTTTTAAGCTATGGCACTCCTTTGTTCAGACTCAGGTGATTCAGTAAGGATCACCTCACATTTCCACAAAGAGCAGGGGGACTGCAACTTCTGCTTACCACGCCAGTAGGAATGATAAGTACCTGTGAAAAAAGGGTTGGTGGTTTTTTGTTTGTCTTTTGGGGGTTTTGTTTGGTTTTTTGGTTTGGTTTGGTTTGGTTTTTTGTAGAAAAGCTCAGTTATTGAGCAGCTCTCTGCTCAGTTTGAGCCACTGGAGTATTTACGCCCATGAGCAGGCAACGCTTGCAGCTCTCAGTTTAAAAGTAGCTTTAGTAGATTCACCTTGGCTGAAGTCTCTCTAGTAACTAAATTAAAGACATGCAGTTAGGTTTTATGCATAGAGTGGGGAATTGAATTTGTGGGTGTGTAGGAGCACTAACACAGTAACCTAGCACAAATTCATGCTCTGGCAGGTAACTCTGGTCAACTTTTTACAATAAAAGAAAAGTTGTGTGTATAACAGCCAATACTGGGTTATTCTGTCTGAAAAACGATGCCTGTGCTTCACTTGTAGATTTTTTTTTCTTCTTCAGCTAGGGAAAGGAAGACTTCTTCAATCACCAGTACTCCAGTTTAACTGAGAAGACTTCATAAATCTCATTTTCTGAGCTATCACAAAAAATACAATGTATTTTTTAGTCCCTGGGGCACCAGACCTAGGAACAAGAAGGGGCATACCTGATTTAGAAAATTAAGAACCGTCCCTGAGGTCTTGCCAGGTTTATCAGACATATACTTTGCTATAGGTTTTATAGATATCAAATATGTAGCTAGCTAGCTTTCCATCCTAGCTTACCCACCTTTTTGAGACTGACTGATCCATGGCAGGACTCACACAATGTGAGTCTATAATTTTGAAGGTGTTTTAAAAAATCCAAAATTATGATAATCATTAATTTGGACCACAGCACACAGTATTTTGTAAATACAGAAATTCAGTAATCACTGCATGAACTACTGTAGTCCCTAGACCTGCTGGCAGTAAAAGAGATGCTTGTGGACCTCACCAGTGCAATATCTGTGGAAAAACCCCATGTGTATAAAGTCACTTAGCATTTGTTGTATCAGAATTATGGTCAGTAAAATAATACAAAACAAATAAGAGACACACATGCTTTTCTCTCCTATCATAAGAAAAACAAAGCCATTTATTCCCTCTAACTTGGAAATCAATGGCAAATAAATACCTAAACACCTTTAAGTCCATAAGTTTAAACTACATTAAAGCCAACATTCTTTTTCATTCTCAAAGACATTCCCAGAATCTCTCAAAGCCTCGCCACAGTCAGTCCTCTAGCACAAAAAGCAAAAGTATAACCCAGTATTACCGATATGTTTAATTAAGACCGTGAAGTAAAGAAATGTCTAAAATGGCACTGTCTTTGTACATGAGAAAATAACATCAAAGAGAACAAACAACCTTTGTGGTTCCCTTCCACATACTGTCGCTCTGTGGGTGCAGTACAGAAATGGGGTTAACACAGAGCTTCTGGAACAGTGTACTCATCTTCTTTTCCGTTTTTTTATTTAATTTTCTCACCAAGTTGACCAGAGGGAAAGAATGTGTGGCTACTATTATACTCTTCAAGGTTTTATAACAGCCATGCAAATATATCAATTTAAGAAAATATTTTTTAAATTAACAAGTTGCCCTGGAGGCTGAAGACTCCTGATACCTCCCGTGCTTGATAAACCCACCACTTCCAGTTTCAGCTACGGCCCCTGCTGTGACTGCTCTTTTGAAGTGCTCACAGGTAGGGGCAGCTCAGCAGAGAAAGCCCTGCTGGTTTAAACCAAGCAGCCTGAACCCTGAGAGCTTACTTTCCGCTTGTTCTGGAAAAGCTCCTGCTGAGCTGCAGGCAAAGGTATTCAAGTAGGAGAGTGATAGGTGGATTAGAAATATAGTAATTGATTAAGTGACGTCTTGCATGGGAAAGAGGCTAGAATTTCAACTAAGGTCTTTGCACTTAGCTGTGAAATAGCTATAAACTGAATTTGAAACTGTGGTTTAAGGCTGGTGGTTTACCTCTGTTCTGGGAGTGGATTTTAACTACACCTGAGACTGAAGATGTTGTGGTATAACCTGCCTTTGAAGTAGATACAGAGATGTCTCTCTGCATTGAGAAGGAAGTCTTTAAGTCAAGTTCCAACTAAGCTGCAGCAAATTTAAAGGCCATGTTTTAAAACAGTGGGTTTCTTTGTCTGCAGAGAGGAGCTTCAAGCCCAGCTGTGAGTACTTTAAAGGCATAGATGCCACAGCTGGAACTAGAGCTAGAATTAAGATGCCAGCTTCAACACACGCTAGGTTTTATGATCCAAAGTTTTCCAGCATCAGTTTTATGAGTGTACACATTTTAATAAATTAGAAGTCATCTATAAATTAATTTGCAATTTTAAATATAGCTACACTCTAAAATACTACTTAGATGAAGTGGACGTTTGAGCATTTGTGAATTATTTGCATATATCAGAGGCCTTCCTTTCCAAAGGATCACAAAAACACCTCCTGTATTTTTGTAAAATGCTGTAAGTAAGGTTTGCCTTTATTAGCATGTCAGGTAGAACTGTTCCTATGATCAATCAAGGCCTCTGAAATATTTATACAGCATACTGAGGAATGACTTCACAACCTAGCCCAAAACAATGTTCACTGCAAAAAGGCCGGAGAGAGACAGCATTGTACCCCAGGCTTTGCTCAGAAGTAACCAAGCCAC
>NW_010430223.1:20267-27650 GCF_000710305.1 Buceros rhinoceros silvestris
CTTCAAGCACACAGGTTGGCACGTGAAGGGAGACCTAAGAGAAAGGCTGCAGCTTTTGCAAATCTGGAAGTGTGGCAAGGCAGGTGAGAACAACCTCCTCCCCACAGAGACTGCACTGAGCGGAAGCTCAGTTCACACTGGGCAAAGCACAGATTTTATAATATTTAAAAAAAAAAAATCTGTAATATATTTTTAAATAGTATTTCCTAGATTTATCCACAGACTCCCCTACTTTTCCCTGATCCACAAATATGTACTTCCTCCCTCCTCCATCTTCTGAGTTTGGAGTCCAAAGGGAGGACCTAGATGTGGGCAAAGGACTCAAAAAGCAAACTCCCTTCTGGTCCACCGTCTACAGGGAGTATTGAGCCAACAGAAGCAGCGGGCAAGTATCTTAATAATAGACTTTGGGGTACTGTCCACTCCATTTTTCAGTCATGGGTTTTATTTTCTCTGAAATGAAGCTCTACTTTTAAAGAGTTTGCCCTTTTATTTTTAATGAAAAAGCTAAGTCAATAATTTATGGCCTTGCTGACAAAAAGGTCTCATCTTAAGATTTTCTTGGTGAAGTAGCTTTATTTTACTTTCTTTTAATTACTTGATGAATAAAGCATTCCAGTTTATTCAGCTTTATTTATATGTTTCCTGAAAAGAGGACAAAATTTTAGAGGACAAAACAGAGGACAAAAATTTAGAGAATGGGGTGAAATCAAGAGGAAAAACTAAATTAAACTGGAGACAGCTCAACGCTTCCTGAGAGTCCTTTCTACATACTCATTACACCTCCCGTTTCCTCCCTTCCTCCTTTGGGCAAGAGGCAATACTCCGTTTTACTAGCCCGCGATGAGAAGCAATTCAACGTTTGCTATCTGGCCAGTCTGGAATTACTGTCAATTAAGCTGCTCTGTGCAAGAGACATTAAAGAGTATCTCTTGTTCCATACTGGGATTTACATTTTGTCTACGGCTATGAAGCTTTTTTCAGTCCTTTAACAAGGGCAATACAATGTCTTTGGAGGGATTATATGCTTGCTTTTTTCTTACTGCGACTTAAAGTATACTAGGGAGCTATGGAGTAAATATAATGCTGTAATTAACTGGAGTGGCTCTGCTGATGTTATTAACCATGAGCGTGTAACTCAAGTGGCTTCTGAATTGTCACAAAGCCCCAGGAGTGACATAGTGCTCTGTATTCACTTCATAGCCATCTGCTATTATTAAAGTATGTTGGATTTTCCAGTTAATACTGAAAGTTTTAAGGCAAGGCATCACTATGAGATGATATAAAACGCTTTTCTAGATGGTACAGGATTGGGGGAGCTGGCAAAAATTCTAATACTTTGGCATTAAACAGTTTTATTTTACTCTGTCACAGCAAAGACATGCTCTAATGCTGATTACCCATTTTTTTTCCCAATGCAATACTCTTTCTCATTTTAATTCCCCATTCTGAGCTTTTTATGTACATCTAACATAACTATAGTCTGCATTAGGGAGGAGTGGAAAGCACACAGTTCAAAACCATTACGGCTCCCCCTGCTCTGTGGTACAGAGCCCAGCTTGTGCGAGTTGTCATAGCTTTATTAAGGTCAACGTTCCAGCAACTGGTAGAGCATCTGATGCTCCTGCGGTTTTGATCTGCACACACTCATGATTTCCTTCTCATCTGCTTTCACTCACATACTAAACATTTGTATTTCAAAAATTGTATGCTTAAAATGTCACCTTTTGAATCACATGCAAGCACTGAAAAGTCGAGGGTTTTTTAAGGTGCTTATGCCATCTCTGACACCTGGGAAAGCCAGACAAGAACCCTGGCTGGGAGAGCAAAGCTTTTACAGGCATCAATCCTTAAGCTTTTAGGTCAAAATTGGAGTTTCCTGATTTTTTTTCCTGCTTTCCTTATTATATGCAACATCACTCTAGTCCTGTTTTTAGAAATAGTAGATATTTCAGGACAAATTATTAAAAACATGAAATTGGTCACAACAGGTTGCTAATCACTCAAAGCAATCCAAGAAACTGGGTAAGGTGGACCTCACCATTTTCATTTATAATAATACTCTGGCTAAACCTCTCAAGTACAGCCAAGTATCCACAAGTGTCTACCAAGCCACTGTAGTTACATGGAAAGAACTGGGGGCTGAGATGAAAACAGTCAATAGAAGTATGAATTCAGTTGTGATGGGTGGGGTGTGGAGATGGGATTGTGGAGCATTGTTTAAATTTGGGACACAGTCAGATCTAGGTCTGGAGTTTGAGACTAAAGTAACCAAAGCTTGTTTACTACAGGACTCTGCAAGGCATTTGGGGTTAGATGAAGGCTGCTGCTGCTGTGGACAAAGAGCTTATGCTTGTTTCAAGCTGTATTATACTGGAACTGGAGTTTGTGTAAAGTTCTCAGAGAATAAGAAATGAAATGATGGTTGTGTTGCTGAATGCCAGAGACCCACAGGGACAACAAATGTATATTATTGAGGGTATATTATTTACAGATGGATATGGTTTGTTGAGACACAGTAAAGGTAAGGAAATTAAATGAGCATGAACTGAATTTAATAGGTCAGTGGATTTGATTGGACCAGCAGAGTTCGGCTGAGAACTCCAAGAGATGCGGAGCCAGGAGCCAAGGGTGATAATAGGACCACTGGGGCAGAGGCCTTGCCAGCCAGGGCCCATCATACCACCCCAGTGGGACAAGTGGGGCACACATAGGGATGGTAGCTAGGTTTAACAAAGGGTCAAGATCAGTGAAATTCATGGCAGTGTCAGGGCAAAGATGTGATGTCAGTAACTAGTCAGGGTTATGATTGTGTCTGATGAGAGTAATCAGGGTCAGACACAGCCCAGTGGTTGCTGGACAGCTTCAAAGTCAGGCTGGGAAGTCCTTTAGTGGCTTGGGGTCTAAATCAACAGGGTCCATGGCCAGACATGGGATGGATGTGGCTGAGCTGGAGACTGAAATTTCTATGACATTGTTCATTGGGCAGGGTCTGATGGTCCACAGTTGAACTGAAAAGGGTCTCCTGCACCATGGACAGAGGTGAGGAGAGGACCCAGGGGAGGCTGGAGAGATGAGGCTATCATTAAAACCTACTAGTGTCCGCAGGGCCCTAACAGTAGATGAATATGAGCAGTTAAAAGAGTCTCTGATCTACCGTTAAGGTTCAGAACTGGGACTGAGTCTCCAGACCTAGATTGAAAAGATAGCTTTAAACTATGTCAGATAAAACCCACAGAATCAGGATGTGGGCTGACAGCAGCAGCATGGTTAGGTCCGTGGAAGGTTTCACTCAAGTATAGTTAATGCTAAGTTCTGCTCAGGGAACCAGTAACTGGTAGAGTAAAAGGCACAGTTTATTGCTGGATCAGTCAAGTCTAGGGTAAGAGCTGTGGCTGGTTGACTCAATGAGTTGGGTTTAATTCTAGGATGAGAATAGATTGTCTTGCAGTGTCTCTCTATAGGGCTAAGACACATTTTTACCAACTGGGAATGAAAATCTGAGTATTGGTGGCACATACGAAGAAGCCAAAATGGAAAAAAAAAAAAAAATAAAAAGAAAATATCTTTCTGCTGGGTTTTTTTGGGTGTGAAGAGGTACAAGTTGCAGAACAGCTGAAAGCAAGGATGAGGTGCTTAGCTAAACTTATTCCTTCAGATAAATGGATGGGGGTTTTGTGTCTGTATCAGTGGTTGATTTAGGATGGACAACTACTCAATGCAGATCCCTGTTCTGAAGAACAGGGTATGAATGTAATCTACATTATTGAGTGTTAGATTTAATAATATTATGTTTGAAGCTGAAACCAAAGCATCTGGGTTTTAGCAATTCCAATGATCTGTTGACCTAGTGTGGTAACTTGCTGTGATTCTGGACACTCAACCTCTGCCGTTGAGGACCATTTTATACACTTACTCTAACACAGAGGATGCACAAAATGGCGATTTATTGCACAGTTACTCAGGGCTATATAGTTCCTTAAAAAGCCTCGCCCATCGTGGGCAGTTACTGCCTTACTGTCACAGCACGTAATCTTCCGACCGCCCACACTGCCCCCAAGTGTTCCACAACAACCTAGATGGAAAATTGGCCAGTCTTTCACAGGATTTTTCTTAGGTCACTGCTTTGAGCACACCATCATAGTAAAGCTCCCCTGGAACAATACTACTGACCTTATTCTTGAAAGTAATTCTGCTGGTAGCATTTTGAATATAGGAAAGGGCAAGAAGCAAAGCCTGCACTAATACTGTGGCAATGGGTTAACTGCAAGTATGAGGGACCTATATAGCCAGTGAAGAACCTATGAGTCTGTGAAGAACCTGTGAATCTGCCATCACAACAAGAAAAATTGATTAAATTATGCAAACCTTTCCATTTAAAAATACCGGTGTAATGTCCTTAGGGAAGGAAGGAGTAGCTTCTCAGATTAATCTAGCCTTCCCGTGGGGGCATCATAAAAATTCAGTTCGTTCATTTTTTACAGTAATAGATATTACAGAAACTAATATTCAAGATGACTGTATTATAGGACTATGTTACATGATTAATAGTGAAAAAATGCATTATTATAAACCAGGTCTTAGTATGTTAATTCGTGCTAGTAAAAAAAAAAATCTCCCCTTCTCCCACATGCTCACATTTGGCAGACTTTAAGTTGGCAAATTGTTTCTTCTCCTTTCAGTAGCATCTTGATAATGCTACCAGTGACATCTGCAGACAAAAGTACGAGTCTTTGTAGCCCTCTGTCTCAAGCATGAAATTTCTATTGCTGTCGAAAAGGAGTATCACTGTGGTTATCATTGACACCTTGACTGCAAGAAGGAAAAAAAAAATTGATGACACACATAAATGCAAATACAAACTCAAACAACTTGAGAACAGATGTTTTTATAAACACAAAGTAATTCGTTCCAAAGAGTAGAAGCGTACACATACTTGACTCTATAAATAGAGTGAAATTAAAGCTGTTTATCTATTAGCCCCTTCCGGACAGTAGATAGCAAAGAAGGACAGAAATGGCATTTTCTTTGAGTTCTATCTTGTTACTTGCCTGTCATGTGCAATAGGTGTTTTCAAGTTGTTTTGTGATTTGCTGTTGTAGAGAAGCAGCAAATCATCAACATAACGGGAATAAGGAGGGAGTTTTGATTCAGGCACTTAATTCTGAGTCAAAAGTCTGCTGAAACAGCAGGCTTGCCTAGGGCTATGGGAAAGATTGCCAGATTCTGCTATATGGTAGGAAGAGCTATACACATAACGACAACAGCCTGGGTAGTGCTGGGTCACGCAGCACCTCCCCAGATTCTCTGGCAAGTAGCTGTAGCAAGCACTGCATCCTCCGAGATAAGTTATCATCTGCCTGGCTTCTCGTCTGCTCCCAGGTTGTTTCCCATCTGTGGAAGAGGAGGGAGATAATAAACCTTCAGCTCCTCTGATCATTGAGACTGGGATGCCTAGGTATCCTCTAGGCAAGTGGAAAGTGAGAAGGCTTTAGCTTCCTTTTTCACACCAAGCAGTCCACAAAAGGTCTGGCAGATGGTAACCCCAAGATTTCACGCACTAATGTAAGAATTAAAAAGTTAAATATTTTTCTTTCTGACTTCCCTGGGTGAACAGGGATTTGCACTTTTCATTACAAAATGCAAGGGCGGAGATAAGCAATGTATCCCAAAGCATGGACCTAAAAAGCCAGTAAAAATAACTTGGTAACTAACAACACAGAACAAGTCTGAAAACTATATTGCTTATAAGAAAGAGGCAAAAGAGAAAATAATTTAAAATATATGTACATGAACATTCTCAAAGACATATATTGCAGGCAGAATTATCTTTAGATGGAATGCTTCCAAATTTTGCATGTTCTCTGAGAATGTCTGTGACACCAGGTTCTTTAAGAAAAAGTAAACCACATTCATTTCCCATTCACATCTTTGCTCTTTATTCCAAAAGAAACTCTCTACCATTTAGATGTGAAAAATCCAAGGAATTGCACAGAAGCTAAGAAATGTAAAAATGAAAATAGTCACAGTGATGCAACCCGAAACCTCTACAAGGTGTTAACATCCCAGGGCCAAACCGAGACGAAGCATTATAACTGAATGACTCCCATTTCTATGGTCACAGGCTAAAGTGCTTCAAAAGCATCTTTTTTATTATTGTTAGTTACTATAAACCATTTTACATGCATTAAAGACGTCCCTCAGTCATGTCCACTCACTTTAGTACTTAGCTGCTTGGACTAAAAAATGTGAAAACCCTATCCACGTGATAGATTTGGTTCATTTTTGGTTTTCCACATCTTCTCAGAATACAAGATTTCAGGTAAGTTTAGCAAAACTTACCAAAAGACCATTTTTATACATACTAAATAAGCATTTCTATTTCAGTCCACAGTTTGCCTAATCTCCTTGCTCTATACTGTGCCATGGCAGAGCTGCTATTGTAGATAAGAAAGCGCCTGGCACAAGCATGCACCGTAACGTGAACAGTAACCATGGGTACCAAAGCCTTCCACCAGCATTCTTCAGTGTCAAATGTGCATGGTTACCTTTCAGGTACCCATAACCCCTGTCTCTCCTGACAGCACCTCTTCAGGCAGAAAGTTACTGCCTGACAATTTATTTGTTGTCCAAACTACATGAACCACGCATGCTGGTCTCCAGCCTGTGGGCTGAGGTGGCAGATGCTACGTTTAAACAGGTCCATATTATTAATGAAGCTGTGAAGTACTGCACTGTGCAACGTATACCATTAAGACATACAGGAAGGGCAAGGCAAGGAGGAGGCAGGCTCACCCTTCGTACTATTTCATTCAGGGGCAAAATTTCCACGCCACACCTCCTCAAGGAATCTTGGCAATGCGGTTCAGATTATATTGCAGCATTTGGCTTGAAGTGTCCCAAACCACTCCTTGTTTTGTGAATATGTTTTGTTTGATTCTACTGAAGAGTTGTGGGAAGAAAACCGTGCCAAGCACCAAATCTTTTCCAGGCATTTCTCTGCACAGCATGGCGTCACGCACAACAAAAAACAAACACAGTTTTGCAACAGTAAGGGCTTAAAAGGGCCAGTCTCTGTATTTGCAATTAAGGTTACGTAAAATATTTTCTTCAAGATTATGAATATTTGGCTTGAAACATGCCTTAGTATAGTGCCATCCTTCAGCCACAATGGCTTATCACTTTTTCTCTTTTTAATCTCTCCCATCCAGTGCAAAGTCACCTGGCTGGGATTCATCACTGGGATTCAGCAGCTCCAAACCAGATGAGTTTGTAATACAAATAAAAGTGCAGTCTGTGTATCTTAATTGCCAGCCTGAATATCTGTATTAACCAGTACCAGAGAAGTGGGATTTACAACACATTCGCCAGGAGAACTCTTTC
>NW_010430223.1:27745-33139 GCF_000710305.1 Buceros rhinoceros silvestris
TCTTTCCCTGATAAAGCCAGCTTTAATATTTTTTATTATTTTGCACGTGGCGTTTTCCAGCTTGTTAATGCAGTTTGGCACTAAGGAAATGTTTCTAATTTCTAAAATCCGCATTTAACCAGTAAAATAATTAATTATTGCTCATTGTATTTGTGTTTCTGTGGGGTTATTTGAACTGATATTATGCTGATTGGTTGGTGTGATTATACATAACATTTAAAAGGTTGCCAGGGAAACCTAGAGCACTCTTTTTTTGAAGAAAATAATTTGAATTAACTGTTCCAGTCATAATTTTTAAATAGTTTTGCAAGTGATCAGTTACATAATTATGCTAAGAGAACTAGCCTATAATATTTATTGTTATGTTCATAACATTTATTTTAGGTAAAACATGCCAAAACAAATCTCCTCCTACATGACACACTTGGAGGACCACAGCTGTAGTCATTTAAATGTGTTAATCATATAAGCATCTGTTTTATGGAGTTGTTTTCTAATGTCACAACGCTGAGTACAATGCTTCCATGGATGATCTTATTACTGATTCGTAAAACTGACCTTTATAAATTACAAGAAAAAAAAACCACCAAGCTTCCTTTTAGAGCAGTATCTGGGACACGTTTCAGAAAAGTGGTCAGGCCTTTGCCTGAGACCCAGACAGTGCTTATATGCCTGCAACAAAACTGTGATCCTGACACTCCTGTGACAGCCGGGAGATCAAATGACTTCTTTCCCTCTCCTTCAGCTCTACCTGCCCAGGTGCATGTGGTAGGTGGACCCTGGCCAGCAGCAAAATCCTGTGGAGCTGCTCATTCCCTCTGCCCCAAGGGATGGGGGAGAGATGGAAGAGCAAAAATGAGGAAATTTGCGGGTTGAAATAAAGACAGTTTAGTAAGTGAAGGAAACAAAAACAAACAAACAAAACAAAACAAAACAAGCAGTGTAAAGGCAATCACTGAGCGGTGACTGCCTCCAAAAACCCCCTCCCTTGGTTTTTATTGCTGACCACAATGTCATAGGGTATGGGATATCCCTTTGGTCAGTTGGGGTCAGCTGTCCTGGCTGTGTCCCCTCACGGCCTCTGCCCATCCCCAGCCTGCTCACTGGGAGGGCGGAACGGGAGAAAGAGAAAGCCTTGATGCTCTGCGAGAACTGCTCAGTAACAGCCAAAACACAGGTGTGTTGTCAACACTGTTCTGGTCACAAATCCAAAGCACAGGACCATATGGGCTGCTCTGAAGAAAATTAACCCCATCTCAGCCAAAGCCAGTACAGCACACTGCACATACGTAGAAAGGCAGCTCTGTGCCTGTCCAAAACTACCTCAAAAGGTCTTAAAAGCTAAGCATGTACCACAGGCAAATCAGGGTAGAGTGGCTCTATCTCAGCCTGTTAAAGGCCCTGAACAGGCTTCCTCAGATGTGTTCTCCCCATATGGACCTCATATCCACCAGCAGGATCAGTCCCAAAATCACCTCTCATTGGTGCCCCACAGGAGGGATGGGGGGAACGGAGAAACTCTCCCCCTGCCCTTCTGCACAGTTAGAGCAGTCAGGAAAAGGAAGATTTGGGCTCAGGTTCTTGGGGGATCCACACTCCCTTTTTGGAAAGCATCCACAGAACGAGGACTGCAGGGTATTTTGGTGAGAAGCACTCAGCACCTGCCCAACCATCATGCAGAAAAAAGCACCACTCCTTCCTCACATGCAGCAGAGCAGTAAGTGAGCCAAGAGGTGCACCTGCTCAGCTGGGGCACAGAGGCCAAGCCAGGATCCTGTACCTGTGTTTTCTTTTCAGTGGAGAGCAAATATAAGCAGAACACAGTAATGATCAAGGTACTGTGCTACATACCTCCTCTGATCACTAGATTATTTCATACAAAAGATGGTGGATAGCTGTTCTTCACTTTTCCTTGGAAGAAAGTGTCTGCCTTACGCTTCCAGCTACATACAGCAAGAACAGGGATGTACCTCCCCTGCAGCCTGCGCAACTACTGTCAGTCCAAGACCCTCCTGAGCAGCATCTGGAGGCCAGGCAGGATGTACCAAGACACCCAAAATGTTAAGGCACACCTGTGCTCAGGCAACTTCAAAATCCAAGCTTATCTTCAATAGTGAGATAACCAAATCAAGCCAGGTTCATGATCTCTCTTACTTGCCTGTATCGCTTCCAAAAGAGAACTCTCTGCTATGTGCTCCCGTATGGTTTTCTGACATTATCTGTTGTTAGATTTAAACTATTTTTAAATTACTTCTGTCCTACTGACTTCAGTTTTTCTTCATCAGGGCCACAGCAGAGGTGGCTAAGCCTCCTTCCAACCCAGGCCCTGCTATTAAGTAACGGCATCTACAGAGGCAGGTGTTACCAGAAAAGAAGATGAACAGTACAATGCAATTTCAAACCACCGTGCAACAGAATGACATTGTGATTGCAAAGTCCTCCCCCCCCCTCCCCAAATCCAATCACACTGCCACGTGCAGTGCACATAACACCTTTAGTCACTATTTCAGGGAACAAGCTGGGTTTTGAGTGATAGCATCCCTTAATAATCACCCTGGTAACCATTTATCCAGAAAATAGCTTTAATCCATTGATTGAGATAATCAGAGTGATAAATAGTAGGATCCTTTTGTTATATAAAGTAGCCCATAAAATACAACACTGAGCTCTTTCAATAGTAGTAATGATACAAGGTGGTTTTCTCTCTCCTCAGCCCTGACAAATGCCTGGATTTTAAAACTAGGGACTGACCTTCTTCAGACATCTACATCCAGCACAGTGCATGCCCAACATTTTATTCCTTTCCTTCTAGCAAAACTTTTTTTACCTTCAGCTCATTTTAACCCTATTTGTTAGTTGCATCCACCTGCTTTCTCTTGGTTTATGCATCGTTTGGACTAGGACTGACTTTATGATGGCTAATCATCTGGAGCAGGGAGGATCCCTTCTATCATAGGAGGTCTCAAACATTTCTGCAAAAACAAATAAATATGCAAATAACTGCAAAAATAAATAACTCCAAAGCCAGTTAACTGCAATAATGTTTAACCCATAAGGAACTGCTTTGGAATATTTTAGGTGAAATTATGCCATTTACAGTCTCTCAGGAAGAAGCATTTGACATACGAGTATGGCAGGGCCCTTGGAATGCAGTAATTGACTGAGCAAAACGTCAGCAATATTGAACTGCTCCAGCTAAAGCATTGCAGAGGAAAACCACTTGGTATGATAGCTACCTTTGCTGTTGTTATTTCACTGTTGACATTGAAGAAAGGAGAGAGAATATGGACAAGATGAAGTGGACTTTTCCTTCTTCCAACCAGCAGTACTTTGGTTATTGGCTTAGCCACATTTTATTCCTGGCAAGTAAAATTTACCCTAGTCATAATCCTTTGAAATGCTGTAAAGTAAATAAACTTTCAGTGAGCCTTACAATTTACCCAATAATTTCATGACTTGTGGAAATTTTAAGATTTTTGAAACCTAATGTTTTATTCATCCAATTCATCATAAATTAATCATAATTTATTGCAACAGAAACCATCAAGATGAATTCAGTTGACATTAATGTAAATGTCATCCATATTTCTGTATGTGCTCCATTAGAATTTGTCTGCAGTTAAATGTTCATCAATCATCACTTAAAATGAAGCCTACCCTTGATTTTTCTCCCCAGTATATCTTCCGGCCATACCTAATGCAATGTGAATCTTGAGCTGAATGTATATTGCTGCTGTCTGTGACACTAAAATTCACGATCACAGACACACAATTTAGGGTTTTGTCTCTGGTCAGTCTGGAATGAGTATCGTAAGTGGAAAAAGTTATAGAACATAGCCATTTAAATGAAATTCCATATTCGCCTTTCTTTAAAAGAGGTGAAAGTGTCTTAAATAGCATAGAAAAAAATCCCATCTCTGCAGAAGGAGGGAACGATGTTGCTGTAGCATTGACCAGAATCAGAAGAAAATCCCATGAAGGAAAAATTCTTTGGCCTTATAATGAGACAGGGGGATTTTAAAAATGACATAGCTGTATTTTAAAGCAAAAAAGGTAAAAAGATTTTTTTCTAACCTTTTTAGGCAAGGTGGGGCTTTTATTAACATAGATCACCCAAAAGATACCAAATGTCCTCACAATCTGAACCCATGATAAGTTTCTGACAAATCTTGTAGTTCTGAGCCATTTATGCTACCAGTACCATGTATGTAGTTCTGAGGGACTCAGGGAGGTAGCCAGCAAAAGTGGTATTCAACCTCAGTGCTGCATTTCACACACAGACAAAAATCAGAACAAACAGACTTAAAATAGTTCCCTGCTGCAGGCAAGGGAGAACTTGTAGCAGGCTGCTCTTTAGCTGCATGTTGGGAAATTCGCCACCAGACGGGTCAGGGAGGAATGCAGTAAATTCTAACACACAAAAATTGCAGTCACTGTATGTATAATACTCTTAGGCTACAGACTTCTGCATTTATAACACGCACTGCCTTAGGAGGAGTTGGGAGAAGAGTTTTGCATAGAATAAAATCGTTATTTCAAAGGACGAAATAATTATACATGACTGATAGAGAGCACGAGGTGATAAATCAGTTTCCTGTTTGTATTCCCGATGCTCCAGACAGATAACTGAGCAGTAGAGATTTAACTATTTAACAAAAATTCTCTGTGGTTATACCAACTGTGCAAGCATACCTCTCACACTAACTCCACAGCTGAAAATAAAATCGTATCTTCTTGTTCTAAAATCTACAACTTTGCGTTTGTGCCCTTTAGTATTTCCACACTGACGCTTAATAAATTAATTATCAACGTGAACATTCAAACATTGGTTAAAGTAATGGGAGTGGGGTGATGAGTTTAATAGGATTTCAGGGTTTGTTTATAAAGAAAAACTGAAGCCTTATTTGGCAACACTGATTATAAGATCTATGAATTTAAAGGCATTTGGACAGGACTAGGTCCAAGTGACATCGTTCAAGGGAGCATAACCATCTTTACAATCTGTAGGAGTTATTTGGTGACAAAATCTTAACTCTTTTGCTGCAAACACTGAAGACTCTGGTAGTCAAAGCATAAAATTTGAAAACATCTCAGTGTTTCAGGATTTATAGATCAGTATTATTTCACATTACTAAAATAAGGAGCTCTGTTAAAATGAGGCTTAAGAGCAACCAGAAACAGACGCCAAGAGAATTATTTCTATTGCTTTGACACCAGCCACATTGTTGGTGTAGCAATTGTTTTGCAAGTATTTTACTAGCAATAGGGATCTTGGATAGGTGCCCCTGGGTTATAAGTCCTATTCAGTTGTACAAGAATTTAATGAGTACACTACTCTAAAGAAACAAAAACACCGGATGCAGGAATTCAGTTTCCAGCTTTTCATTCTCTCAG
>NW_010430223.1:33241-43590 GCF_000710305.1 Buceros rhinoceros silvestris
CAGCAGGAAACCATTGCTGGTTTTGTTGAAAACAACAAGCAAATTAGCAAAATATTCAGAGAATGGAAATATTTGAGGTAAAGAGGGAGTCATTTACACATACACGTTTCCCAGATTTGAAAATTTGTTTTTCAACTCTGCTCACACTCACATTTCTTCCCCACTTAGTGCTGCTTGCTAACAGTAAACTTTGTTCAATTCTGTCAGAGCTAACAGGAAAACAATAGTGCATCACCCAGCAGATTCAAACAGCAGGAAGACAACTTTGCCAAAAAATAAGTAAGTACATAAATTTCTTTTTAAAGCACTTATAAGTAACATCAATAAAAGTTTTATTATTGATGTGTCCCTGTTCTACAAACCAGCCAGCAAAAGACCAGATGACTCTAGTGTGGTTTACAGCCTGTTCACTGAACAGGAAACCACCAAGTTTCACTCTGCTCAAAAGCTTCTGCTGACTTTTAAATTATTTTGTAATTTTAAGAGTGGGGCAGCTGAAACTCAAAGATTTGTACTGGTATTTCACAAACTTTGGGCAATTCCAAAGGTTCAGACACTAGATAAAATAAACGTGCACTAATGCAGTCTTAATGTGATCCCTGGCCACATCTTCACTGGAAAATACTTGTTGTTGTTGTTTCTGAATAGTAAGTGTACTACTGCAATGATCCATGAATGTTGTTGGACAGGCTGATAGAAGGCTAAGGTCCAGTGGGTAAAGAGGGTGATGGTGAAAGGACCATCAACCAGGACACCAGACTAAGTGGTGTCCAAGATCCATTTATGTGTTTCTTCCTCACTCAATGTATCTCATATATTCCCTAAGGCAGAGTAACAGCAGAATGGTAGAGTACCACATCAAGACTAGGGGAAATTGTTGTACTTATTCTGCTGGCTGGCAAAATGGGCAGGGAGCCACCTGCAGTGGCACAGCGGCATGCTAAAAGAGAGGTTTAGTTTTCCCTAAGAAAATTCATTCCTCAAACAATATACTGAATATGTTTAAGCATCAATAAGGCTGTTACAATATTTATGTCTAAGATGAATGTTCACAAAAATGAGTAGAACCCTCTGTAATCACACCAAACTTGGAGCTGTAAGTCAACAAAAATGTGAGTTTTGACTCCAAACTGTTGAATTGCCAAATCTGCCAAATTATTTTTTCAAATTTAATTATTATTCTTGCAGCTTTCCCTCATTCCATTAAACTAGAATATTTGAGAAGTTTCATTGAACAAAAGCAATTTCTAATACCTAAGCAGATTTTTTTTTTTATGTCTTTAGATCTTGCCCAAACATATGTGCAGCAAAGAATCTGGATGTACATTCAAAAGGTAAAACTCTTTCAGTACTGAAAAAGGAAGAACTATAGCATGTGTTTTTACAATACTTATTACTCAGAGTAAGTGACAGTTTGTAATATGCAAGGTATGACAAATCAGACCATTGTAAGATTATAAAAGTCAAAATTAATTGTAAGAAAAAAGGAAAAGAAATGAATACCCACTAAGTGGAAATTGGATACCCACTGATGAAGGAGGCAATAAGGTGTTTACTTCCAGAATGCTCAAAAAAACATTGGCTTCATGATGTTACACACTGCAAAAATCCATCAATAAGTCATGCTCTTGCTGGATACTGAAAATATCACCTTGGCTGATAACTTCTAGAAAGCAGCTGAGGAAACCTTTTCATGAAGGACTCCCCTCTTTTAGCTATTTCAAAATAATGGGACAATGAGACAGAATATCTAACTCCGATTCCATGGCAGGTTACAGTCAGTAGAAAGCATGTGTTTAAATCACATAATTGATTTCAAAAGTAGAACACTGCTCCTGCTTTAATCAGGGGAAAATGATACCATATTTCACAACTGTAGCTGAGCTAAGAGATAATTAATGCAAAGCATATAAAATTGTCTAACTAAATAAGGGCACAACTAGCCAGATAGATGTATTTGGCATATCATACGTTTTTTATGTTATGTGAAGTTTGCTTAAATGCATGTAATATCTGTATTGAAGATATAGATATGCAGAAGATTTAGATTTAGGGCTGGAAAAAGCAGTTCTGGAAAAATAAAACCCAGCACTCTACCATCTTACTCCAAATCTTTTATTCTTTGTGGCTTGGTGGCCACGTCACAAAAACTTGTGATCACTGGCATTTACTCACGTGCCTTTTTCACAGCCTCTGAAGCAAAGCCTGCCTAGTCTTTTGCTTGGTCCTGGAATGAAATTAATTGCATAACTCAAGACATTTCTACTTGTCTTTCTTACCTAACTGTTCTAGAGGCTAGAGGAAGATGCCCGTATGCTTAACAGGACAAGGTTTTACACTGTACTTTTGGACCAGACAGAAAAAAGTGGCTCTGAAAACTCTTATGCAGGTTCTTCTTTCCAGCCTCACTTTTTTTCTACTGAAGTGGTTAGGAGGCATCCTGTCAGGATTACAAAGTTTATTAAAATACAACCCACAATACTTTATCAGTCTGTCACTATCTGAAACACCACAAACGGTGTGAAAAAACAAAAAAAAAAACCAAAACACTGAGCATTCATAGACTCATGGAAGTCAATGAGAACAGATTTACCTTCTGCTTTGCCATTAAAAGAAGGGCTATGTTTCTGACATTGGCTGTTCATGTACGAATTGCGAACCTGTCACACTTCTGAGTAGACTTTTTTGAGGTCACTATGAAAAGCAGGCAAGATTGCCATAAAATGCACACCTCATTATTCCCTTGCAAATCAAAGGGAAATTAATTTCTTCCCTTTTGTCCTTTGACATCAGGCATTCTCTGTCAATTGGCAGAAACACACCCACGCACACGCCATAGAAATATAGCACCTTACTATTGTTATAACAGATACACTCCATTCATTAATTTCACAGAGAATGTAGCAAAGCAACAAAAAAACTTTCAGACTGAATAAAATATGATCAGTCTGTATAGCTTGAGGAGATTCTAGCTCCTGACAGCTCTTTAGCTTGCAGTGGAAAAAATATTTGGGCCATAAGGTCCACCTGATTGCAACTACATGGCACAAAGGCTTCGTCCTCTGTCATCCCTGTACAACCTCCAGTGCACCAGAAGCCAGGAAATTGGATGTTCCCGCACAATATGTATAGTCAACAGCAGTAATAGTCTCCCCCCAGGTGGTGAGTCTCCTCAGTAATCTTCCACCATCCAGACAGCATGCCTGGTATGTACAGTGTAGCTAACAGAGGGTAATATTTGTCTTCAGTACCAAAATGTCATCCTTCCATAGCAGGAGGAGTGGTTTCTAGCTGGTTTGCACTCCTCAGCCAGCACACAGCAAATATCTGGGCATTCACCTGATGCGAAGGGAATGCCCACAGGAGAGCAGCAATGCTGCCTCACCCTTCACTCGTGCTGTGCAAAGGAGGCATTAGTTCCTCCAAGCTCTGGTGACTCTAGCATAACAGAACAGATTATAAACTAACCTGGACATCAAATTGTAAACTGATGTTGGATAGCAATAAATCTCTCCAAAGGCTTGTGTCAAAAGTCCCCTTTTAGCATCAAGCCATGAAATTCATGGCTAATACTTCGATGTTTACCACTGTTAGTCATTTCATATTGTTGAGGACAGAATAACCTTTTTTTTATTAGCAGAAGTAAAAAGGCTACAATTTAAGACACTGCCTACCTTTTTTCATTATTGGTAACACCTAATTATCCTCCTCTGTATCAGTTTTCTTTAGTAATGTCATTGATTTAACTGGGCTTACTTCTGATTTGCATCAGCATAACTAAACAGAAAACCAGACAGCTTGTTTTGATGAACTCTTCCTCCCCAACACCCACCCACCCCACCCCACCCCCCATGAATGACCCTCTGAGCAGAGATGAAAGTATTATGCTTATTGAATAAATGAACGTGTGGTGCCATCTGCTGGGGTACGCAAAACTCTGCAATACCAGGCTCACGCAGTATTCAGACCTTAACAAAACTGAGAAAAGTAAAGAGGCTGTTCATGCAAAGACTGGCTTCTTCCCAAACACAGCTGTTAGGCCGGGGTGTGGGTTGAATAAATGAACGTGTGGTGCCATCTGCTGGGGTACGCAAAACTCTGCAATACCAGGCTCACGCAGTATTCAGACCTTAACAAAACTGAGAAAAGTAAAGAGGCTGTTCATGCAAAGACTGGCTTCTTCCAAAACACAGCTGTTAGGCCGGGTTGTGGGATGTTGCCCATCCTTCCCACATGTCAACATAGGGTACAACACCTGGGCAAGAGGTGGGTCTGGTTTTTAACTTTCTCCTTGGCATAAAAGGGTTTCAGTCCACAATTCTCTCTTCCTCCTAAGAACTAGAGCATGCTCTATTTATATGTTATAGGTTAGGCTTAATAGAAGAATTTTCATTCTCTGCCTTTCAAATTAGGCTGTTACGTAGCCACCGAAGCAAGATTTGTGAGACTACATGCAGACTGAGCAAGGATCGTTTCACCAGTCCAGAACAAGAACACGTACTGGGCAAGGCCATACCAGAGTTGTTTTGCATTAAACAGTCACTGGATTAAGTGTGTAAATCAGGTTAAGGGCAGAACTTGGGAGTCTCTTCTCAAGTGAACTCACACTCCTGTTCCCCAGCTCTTTGACCCTGTAACTCATGCTTTCCTGGCTGTACCATGAGACAACTTCCATGGGCAGCCAGCCACTACCTGGAAGAGTTTATAGGCTGCTAGTTGGTGCCTGTAGTATTCTCATTTTTGGGAAACATGAATCTGGAACTTCTCAGGCTGAAACATGGACTCTAATTGCCTGGGCATGTGCTGTCCCACTACAGAAAAGATGTCAGCACAACTCAATTTCCAGTTCAGTCTTGAAAGCAGGAAGTGAGATTTTCTTCTGCCTCTAAAGGAACAAGATAGGTTTTTATTCAGAAGAGGAATTTGCAGACCAGGATGAGCCCTTACAGTTGTGCATCAAGCAGCAAAACTGAAAAGAGAGAGAGGGGTTCAAGCACATCCTTCTCTGGGTATTTTCTGTGGGCGGGCTTAGACATGCTAGTGGTCATGAATCCCATTTCCACACAGCTACTTCCTCATACATTGTACAGGTCAACACACTCGTGGGTGGTTTTGCTTCATCTCCTTTGTTTTAGTACCTGTAACACACTGTGCAGTTGGCAGATTTTTATTCCCTTATGTAAGTTGTTAGTTATTGTCTCATTTTCTACAAATGACGCCTGCTGATATTTTTTCATCATTTCATACAGACAATAGAAGAACTATTCCTGCTAATACCTACCATTTTGTAAGTATCAGAGTGTTCTTTCTAAAATTTTTCTTTTCGTTCACTTCCTGATGTGTGCCAATATTGTCTTAGCTATAATTCTGGTAATAGAAAATGTAATCCTCAGTGTCTGTTAATGCAAAATAAAGCATGAGAATTTTGAAGTATATACAAAAACTTCTACTTTGCTTTAGTGGGAGCTGGATTAGAGAAGGGACTCTCTCACTAGTCAATTCTCCATTTATATTCTGAATCTAAAATACACCTTTATCATAAGATCATGTGAAAATAACAGGAGTCAAACTGAACAAGTATGTAAATCATAAACCTCAAGGTTTAATATGTAACCAATGAAAATGAAAGCTGAAAAGCTAACTACACATTTCAATGTCTTCCTATTTGTATCTGAAAGCTGGTTTTGAGCTTCAGCTGAGGTAGAAAAGACTGTAAATACCTTACCAGTCGAGAAAGAAAGTACAGGTCTATTGTTTAATAAGCAAGTCGAACAAGAAAAGGATGACTAAAGAAGGTTGATGCAATCAACTGGCTGCTTCAGGTTTCATAGAAAGGTTAATTACAGACCCTGTATGGGATTAATAGCAACTAGAAGGCAGTAAAGCACAGACCAGAACAGGGAAAGAACAGCCAAAATAATGTTTACTTATGCTAAAACAATTAAGGAAGTATTTGAAGTAATTTCTTAGATAGAAATTGACCATCTTTGGGAACTCTCCACGGAATCCCGTCTTCCTAAAGCAATGGAAAAGAACAATTGTAACTTCCATTTCTTTCAAGAAAGCAAGAAAATCCTGAGGGTTCATTGGATACCTAGAGAGACAATTAAACAAAGTCAGTCTGAAAGCATTTTTTGAAAATGATAAATCTGATTTTTAAAAAATTGCTAATGTGAACATGAAGAACAGCTCATCAACTCCTCAAACCAAAGTAATTTCCTTCTCAGCAAAAATACGACGCTAATAGGGACAAAGAAAACAGTAGATGTGCTGTATATGTTGATTTTTTGTTAGACTGTGACATTTCCCAGAAGACAGTCTCACAAGTAGAAACCTGGAAACGTGACCTAGATGAAATAAGTGAAGTGTTTGCAAAATTGATTTAAAAAATATCCACCCTCAGCCCAGCTGACAGTAGTCTGCTACCAAACTGGTAAGAGTTACGCAGCAGAAGAGCCTGCAAAAGCCAGATATCCTGCAGGGGTCTGTCTAGGGTTTGGTCGTATTTTTTTATGTCCTGTTATAAAAAGACAAACATTGCCCTAAAAGGTACTGTCAAGAATACCTCTTGGAGGTCTGCTTGATGTTGTAATAAAAAGAAGTCTACAACCTGGAGACAGTGAACAGAAAAGCAACATTGGGGATACAAGGTTCAAAACCTTTAAGTTGGTTGACAACTCGTGAAGGCTTTAAAGAATTGAACTTGCTTAGTGAGAATACTAAAAGGAAATATAATTATAGGCATTAAGCATAATAAAGGTTGAAATAAAGTAGATATAGTAATCATTTTTTTGTGTGTCCTTGGAGGGTAAAACAAATTGGTTTAATTTGTAGCACTCAAGAAAAAAAAAGCGTGAACTGAAAGGACAGTTAACTAGTGGAAGACAACACCTCAGGGAGCTATTGATTCCCCATTACTAGTGAGTTCAAGAAGATATTAAAACAAACATCAGGGAAGATCCAAGTGGTGGATGCACCTATCATGTCTCTTGTAGCAAAATATGACTTACGAAGACACTGGGTACTCTCAGTTGTGTTCACTCAGGAATTATCTCTCTGTCTCCTCCGAAGGAAGCCAGCAGTTATGTTTCAATGTCCAAACTCCAGAAAATAACCTTAAACAAACTTGTTACAAGTGTATAGACACATCCAGAGACATCCTGAGTCACTCTCGACACCCCATTTCTGTGGACTCCACTGTTCAATAAATACATGCTATCACATTCACTTGGACTGCATATTTGCTAGGACAAATCCCCCAAAATAGTGCATGATCTTATTTTAAAGTGTGACATTTGTGATGAGCTAGTTAACATAGTCTTGCAAGTAACATATGTAAACTGTCAGTATAATACAAATACCACATGGATAATATTATAATGAAAGGCACAGTTTCAAATGCCTGCAATGATCATAAAAAGAAACACTCATTATATTTTCAAAAGTGGTGACAGGCCAAATTTAGAGAGACACCTAAACTGTCTCACAAATGACTATTTTATGAATCTAAAACAAAAATTTAGATCACCAAAACCCTTGCTCAACTACTTTCCAACCCTTCGATTTCCATCAGAAAATTTCCTGTGCACCCAAACGTCTGGATCTGGTAATCAAATATTTGCAAATCCAAAATTAATCTTGAATTTTACCGTGTATCTCTTCTTCTATCCAGAACGAAGATTTTGCAAGGAAGAGCAAGAGCGACTTACAACCTTCCTCCAAGGTATCTGAGGAGCACGAAGATGTTTATGAGGTTGTAAATACTTCCACTCTGGAAGCCATCCATGCTTTGAGAATCCTTCCTGCCAAACCTCTACAGGAATCTGAATATGCAGGTAACTTTTTCTCTCTTTAGAACTGAGCCAAACCTAGAAGTAAATAGTAGCAGTACAGACTTAGGGTTTTCAGTATGGATATTTTTTTTAAACTAAAATGGTTCAACTGAAAAATAAAACACTGGTGGGCAGGAACAAGAGAAGAGCTTTGTCCGCACATTCATATTCAACTGTTAGCCTTATTTCCATTATATTATGTTAAATTAATAATCACACACTCTTATAATTTACCTTACTCGTGTAATTACCTTGATAGGGGAAATTCTATGATCCCATTCTACCTCAAATGTGAAAAAAACTGACTGGTAGAACCCACAACTTTTTCAGAAAAGCTCACTGCTCTATAAGCCTAGAAACCTTTAAGATAGAAAACATACTAAAGAACACATGAAACTTTTTAGCAAGATGATAATTTGCAGATGAAGAAATGTAGTATTCTTTTGAAAGGCATCCTCTGCTACTTTCAGTAGCAATAATAAGCAAATACTTTGGCATTCTTAATCTTGCAAGATAGCTGCATTAATCAAGTTTTGGTTTCCTCAAGCCATTCTAAGTCTAACATTTAATCATAGAATGCTTTGAGTTGGAAAGGACTTTCAAAGGCCATCTAGTCCAACTCCCCTTGCAGTGAGCAGGACATCTTGCCCAAACATACACAGCCAATTAATATCCCATTTATGGAAGCAAAATATCATCCTAGGTCCTACCTATCCATTGCTTGATGCCATTATAAACACTCTATGGAAGTTTAAAATCATTAAAAAACTGGTAGGAAATCCTAGACAAAGAAGAATGGAAACAAGAAACCAAAAATATCTGAAAATATGGGATCAATATATGTATGAAAACTTGCTTCAGTTCACATCAAAGTCAGCAAAGATTTTTCTACTGATTTTTGTGGGAGTTTAATGTCTAAACAAATAGATGGCTTTTAAGGTGAGTAAATTTACCAATGAGTGGCCAGGTCACAATAGTCTGAACATTCAGATATTCTACGTTATGTTTCATTTGCGCATTTTATTTGGAAATGTGAAGTAAATTCCAAACAATGTTTTTGTCTTGGTTAGTAGTAAAGACTTTCAGGCAGAAGTCGGCATCTTTTGTTGTTTATGTAACACTGTCCTGAAAGACACAGTTTTTGTGATTTTAGAGAAAACGCATTAAAACAAAAAACTACTTTTTGCCTGTGTGTTATGCCCAGTAACTATAATGTGGCAGGATACAAGAGTGAGGAAAAGTCTGCAAATATATTTCAGAAAGGCAAAACTCAATGATAACATCCCACTTTACCAGCTTTCCTAGACAAATTAGAACGCCTTTGAGATGTAAAATCAATGACTTGAAAACACATGCTAGTGTATAATCTATGCATTTCTCTTAGGGGGCCATGGCTGCAGTATTTATTAATAGCTAATGTAAAAATTATAAAGCTCTCTCTCAGGTAAAACCCACACACAGCCCTTGCAAAACCAGAACAAACAAGAACAAAGGTTCAAATGAAAAACAAATTCACTAAAATACTCACAGTTTAGGTAAAATATCTGCCTTAACTGTGTACCAGCTTAGGAAGGCTTTTTTTAAAAAAACACAGTGAGGAGGTTAACCACAAAGCTATTACCAGGGTCATGCTTACATCCTCAATACAGCTACTAAAATAATGGCCAAGTTCTGAAAGGAAAAAATTAAAATGCTATAAAAATGGCAAGATCTGACCTCAAAAACATATTTTGAACATTAAATCCTCTTCTTAAAATACAGCGTTACTGCATTACTCAGGTTTGCTTTTTCTTCCTCTTTTACAGATAAACGCTGCTTAAGGCCTTCGGGTACCACTTCCCCAAAGAACAGCCAGTGCACATCTCAGTTCCCTCAACACTCGGCTGTACGTAAAGATCTTAAACTCCAGTCACAGATTTCCCCTTTTCTGTAACATCATTTGAAGTTACGTGCAGTCTGTTTAAAGGCTTAGCCACGTAACATTCGATTGTACAAGGTCGCACAAGGTCCTCTGCGTTGTTCCTGTTTTACTTTCTACCAATGTCCCCACCGCTTGCTTTCACTTGTTGACTGCTGGGAATCTGCCAAGTATTAAAGGCTTCCCAGCCAGCAGCAGCACCATTTCAAGGATGTCATAGTTTCAAGGATGATGGCTAACATCACATCTTTATTCTGTTTTATTAACAGAAAGACACGTCTGCTCTGGAGGAGAGGAACATGCCAAGTTTTAGAGGTAAAATAAAAAATTGCATTTCTGCAATCAGAAATAGAAATTGCTGCTCTCATACTCAGCTTTTGTACACAGGCAGAGATTGCAAATGATAGAATACACATCCTTTTCAGAAGAGCAGCTGCTTTCCAGAATAACCGTACTGCAAATTTTGCAATACTGCTTCAACTGTCGAACATCAAAGTAATTATTTACAAAATGAGATATATTTTATCTCATGAGCTCCCAGTTCTTTAAGTGGGAGAAAAGAAAAAGCCATTCAATTTAAAAATCAGGTTTTCCTTTTC
>NW_010430223.1:43667-50401 GCF_000710305.1 Buceros rhinoceros silvestris
CAATTATAAGGACATAAGTGGGGAGCAGGGGGAAGCCTCTGTCTCCCGAACTGTTCCACCAAAAGGCTGCAAGAACCCTGCTATGCTTTACTTCATGATCTCATGCTTTTTGGCTCCCTATCCTTCTGGAGCATTTTGTATGAATATATTGTAAAGCATAACCTAATAACTATTTTTAAATAGTAATATCAACTTCTTCAGCAATTCCGATTAAGGATTTACATCCTAGGGTGACTATTTACAAAAGCTGTCTGACAATGTTCTCCTACTAAGAATAAGATAATCACTTGGTATATCACCTAGCATTTATTTTTTCTTTGCTGCTTTACCTTTACTTGTAAATTTGTTTCAAAATCATGCAATTTTGAGTCATAAATGAACCTTTAATTTTTGTTTGTTCTTTTTTGTTTCTTGTGAAGAGATCAGAGACAGACTGCTATCTTATTCTTCAAGAATCTCATGAGGTGTCCAACTATTAAATCCTTTAACTGATGGTTTTACTCAATTATAAGTTTATTTTTAAAGTAGTTTTATATATATATATCTTTTATATTTGATATACTTTAGATGTGGCACTATCATCTCATTAAGTCAGCTACTGAAGGATTAAATATCTTGAAAAGAAACGGTATTTTTTCTCCTATAATTTTCAAATCTTTGAACCAAATACTAAATATGTTCAAAAAGAATGCAATTGTCAACGAGGAAAAAATGATCTTTTTTAATGTTTGCAGTAATGGCTGATTTCCACTAAACAACACACACAAACCCATGCAAAATAGGATTTATTTTATTTGTTTCTCTTTTATTATTTGTTTATTTCCCTTTTAGTTCATATTATAAAACAAAACATAGAGCCAAATAATTCGTACAGGTTATGAGAGAGCAAGCACTATACAGTTTGCAATCTAACCTATATGTGAAAGGTTAGATTAACTCTTGTGAACAGAACCTGGTGTAGTATGTAAAAAGCTGGATTGAGAGAAATTCTAGGAAGTCAGCTTGGAAACCTGCAGAAATCAGTAGGTGAGATCCCACTGGCATTTGCCAGTTTAGATAACGCTTCAAATTCCACCAGGATTTAGTAGGTTGGATTATCATGTTTGGCTGCCTCAGTGAGATGTGTGCTGACATTGAGATGAAATAAACACAGTGCAGGCAGGTAAATTAAACTCGGCAGTTTTAAAATGCAACTTATACATATTTTTAGGACGTGCTAGGCTAATACTACTTATAGAGAACTCTACTATTCTTAGACGTAATTACACTGTTATCAAAGTTATCTTCACATTGATTCTCCTGCCCAGTGCTATTAAGAGGCTTTGCCACAAGATGGCATGAACAGAACTGAAGAACTTTTGTCATCGGTTATTTTCTATAATTATTAAACATTTAAGGTACAATTATTTTATTCAGAGCAATTTGTTATAGTTTACTCGCAGGGGAACTTAAGATATATTGCATCTATTTTTACACTGGTTTGGATTTCATATGTAAAACTTACGAAAATATTTTCAAAATCAAAATCTAATGCAAATAGAGTAAGATAGGTTTTTCTATTAGTAAGATGTCCTATATCCATTTAAGTAATCAGTCATATTTTGATAAATTTGAAAACAAAAAGGATAGATTTACTTTCATTGCTTTTCAAGATTTTTATGAATTTCTATAAGAAAATCAAAACAAACAGAAAATGCATCTCAAACAACTTGGTAAGCATATAAATACTCTGAACTGTATTTAAATTTACAATACTTGAACAAATATCACTGTCAAATGTTTCATTCTGAAAGCTAGAGGTAAAACCAAAGTTCACTCTGTTTCATTAAGTATCACACAATTTTTTATGTATTTTATAATTTACGCTGAAAAAAAACCCAAAATTCTTTGTTTTTCCTGCTTTAATTTTACTGATTCTTAGTTCTGTCTCTTATGAAATGAATGTTTCTGACTGATATTATAAAGATTTGTTGGCTACAGCACAGGAAGATTCTCGGCACTTCTATGATTGTCATAATTATCTAAGCACACTTGTTGTGGTTTAAGCCCAGCCAGCAACCAAGCATCACATAGCTGCTCGCTCACTCCACCCCCTCCCAGTGGGATGGGGAGGGGAAAAAAAAAGTTAAACTTGTTTGTCAAGATAAGAAGTTTAATAATGAAAATAAAGTAATAAAAATAATTTTAAAATGTAATAATTTTAATTAAAAGGAATATAACAAAAATAGTGAAAAATAAAACCCAAGAAAGACAAGTGATGCACAGTGCAGTTGCTCACCACCCACTGACTGATGCCCCAGCAACAAACAGCCCCTCCCAGATGACTCCTCCCAGTTTATATACTGAGCATGATGTCCTGTGGTAGGGAATATCCCTTTGGCTAGTTCACGTCAGCTGTCCTGGCTATGCTCCCTCCCAGCTTCTTGTGCACCTGCACACTAGCAAAACATGAATATGCCTTGATTTCCTAGCAACAATATATTTTCAACATTCTTCTCATACCAGTTCCCATACTGAATCTATACACTATTCTAGCTACTAAGAAGGAAAAATAACTCTATCCCAGCCAAAACCAGGACAGTACATTTAGCCTTACGTTTTATATGAAGAGAGGCACAAATGGTTGATAATAAGTTGCAGCTGAATCCATCTGTGAATCCATCTGTAAGAAAGGTTAAATAAAGTACAGATCAAACAAAATCCACTCAACTTCCAATAAGCCTCACTCAGAGCCCATTGACCTCACTTGCAGAACAGCTACCAGAGAAGATACACACTTCAGTGACTTTTGTCTCAGCTCTAGGCCGTGACTTGTCCCCATTCCCACACATAACAATCTCCTACTGAACCGCCAAAGCTTCCAGCTTGTTCTGGATTCACACAAATTAATGTCTCCCATTCAGTAGCAGGAAAAGCTATGGAGATACAGATGTGATAGGTAGGATGAGTGCTGTGGGGACAGCAACATGACCTTGGAGAAAAGAGTTCTGGAGGTGGAGCTGGGGTGGGAGGGATGGGGCTGTACTGCCAAAAATAATACCAGAATAAAGCTATAACTTTATTTGTGAATTATATGGGTAGCCTCTATTAACAATTATTAATAATTATTTTTAGGGGAAAGAATGAAAATACATGGACACCAGGTAAGCAGAATCTCTCATCAATTAAAATTTTTACAGGTCATTTTGCCATTTAATATATTTTCAAAAGCAGGCTGCAATTTTGCTAACACTAACTACAGGATGAGAGAACTCTTATCTCCAGTCCTACATTATCTCACTTGCATTCATGGTTTATGTACATCTCTTTCACCCCTCAGTGATTTCAAAATGGCATATTAGAGTATGATGTTATGCGCTGTAGAGTACAAAAACCTTTTGACTGTTGACACAAGCATACCTAAACTCTTTACGTTTCTCTCAGTTAAACAAGGTAAAAAGCTTACACAGATTTTTGTTTCCTCTCTTTTCCAGGACCCTGTGCCTCCCCCACGGTAAGATCATTTAAGAGAGTGATTAAGGACCTGCAGTCCTTGGAGAACTCAATAATAAATGCTCACATCCACGTGTACCCCTCATAGTAATGAGACAACTGGAAGTGAGCTTTTACTCACTAATTCTGTTTGGACCCTTTTTAGGTCCTGATATGAAATTAGGGAGAACAAAGCATGAGCCGGAAGTGTTCATAGCAGGAGCTCAGGACTGCATCTTCAAAATCAACCTGGCTGAGCCCATGACCAAGTCAAAAGCCTAGAAATGTTGAATATGGTTCAGCCGAGATATAAATTGTTGGGGAAAAGAAATCTTCCATCAATTTGGATGCGTGTCTTAGGCTCTGTTCATCGTAGTAATATTGACTTGATTGCCTCTTAAATCTTTCTGCCAATTTTTTTTTTTGCTACAAATCTAAATAATGTCCATGGAAATCAAATGAGATATCGACACTGGGATATGGATCAACCTCTGTTCCACGAATATATTTCTCTATTACATGCCCACAAACAAAAAATTAATCGCTTCTTGATCTTTTGATTAAGACATCCTTCCAAAAAGGTCATCCAGGACTAACAAGCTTATTTCTCCATGCCTACACCTACTGCTGTGAAAGCTATAACGAAGTTTAAAATACAGTTAGCATTACAGACATCTTCAGATTATGCCTTAAGTTAAAATGTGAAATAAGACCATAAAAGGACAGTGTAGCTTCACAAATCCCACAGTGTAAAAGTACAGAAATAAGAACATTCTTATTCCATTACTCTACAAAGCTTTACTGTTTGTTTCCATTTGTTTTATGGTCTCCAGAGTGGTTCTCAGTTCTCTCACCTGGCTCAATTTGGTCAGTACCATGCAAATGCACAATGTTCCCTCCCCAGGAGCCCACCACTGAAGGGCAGGTCTGTAGTGCAGCATGGATGCACCTCCAGTTTTATTCACCCAAGCTCTCCGTGCTACAGCTTCCAGTCGGAGCTGAGCTCTGACTGGCTGCTCCCAGAGCACAAGCAGAGTGTGCCCATATCTGCCAGAAAACACTGGGCACATGTTAGCAGGGAGTTTTCTGGGATGAAGAGCATTTTTTCCCGTGTGTCTGAACTGCATGTGTTCCCTGGCCTGGCCTTATGCACAGCCATATCCACTGAGAAATATCAACACTGGAGGAGCTGTACTTGGCACACAGCGGTAAAATGCATGAAAGCGGTGTTAAGTGGCATGTATTACAGTACAGTAATGTCTTGCAAATGTAGAACATTATCCAAAATTACTATTGCTATTGAAGGGCTCCAAGAAGCTTCTGGACCTGAGCTAAGCTCAGCACAAATACATTGAAATGCTCTTGGAAAATTCCAGTGGTTTACTTCTTGAGCTTCCACTTAACCGTACAGTCCTTGCACCTCCTTTATTCCCTAACAGTTCTTCAAACTCTCCTTTCATTTCTCTAGGCCTCTGAAGACACTGCCAAAGGAGTATCAGCCCCTTCCTCCAGAGCCGCAGATAAGCAGCCAGTTCTTTCACACAAGGAAAACAATCAGCCAAGCTCACACCTTTCCAATATCAGCAAAAGTGACAAGGTACGGGTACATTCCTCATCTTTACTCCCTGAGAACCAAAACACTCTCCCCAGTCAAACCACGAGACTTTACCTCCATCGCACCTCTGCTTGTACTGAAGAAAAAAAGTTATTTTTTAGACAGCTGTGAATAATTGCGAGAAGTGGTATTATGTGTAATGTGACACTACATTTTTTAAAGAAAAAGCTGCCAAAATAATGGTAAAGGAGTAGAAAAAGCAGGCAGAACTTTAATGAACACTTTGAGCTTACATTCAGCAAAAGAAATTACTAATCTGTAGCCAGAAATCTTGATCCAGCCCATGAGACCAATTAATCCAGACTACATCCCCTCTTGCCCTTTCCATCTTGCCCTCCTCCATCATACAATACCCGTGTCCATTCAGCATCCTGACATGACAGCATGGATGAGCACCGAGTCCTGCACAAACTGCTTGTGTCCAGCTCCATGGCCAAGCTTGATGCATATGTCAGGTTAGGAGTCCAGTTGCTTTTTTCACCCAACACACGTATCTAGTAAGATAAATGTGTGTATGCTGCTCACTGCCATGTAACTAGATGCGTACGTGCTCTCGTCGTGTGACCAAAATGCATATTCATAAATGAGGACTGTGGTGGACACATGCTGGGAAGAAGAATGACACGCATTCATGGGCCACAGGGTATAGTGCTTCCATGCCTCTCAGCAAAGACCTATCGCAGCCAGAAGTTGGGGCAACACTGAGCTGTGCCAATCCAGTCAATTCTTCCTTAAATGGTTTCAATTTCAGTTCATCCGGATACAAATTTGCTTCATTTTACAAAGGTCACTACAAATCCCATGGGGAAAAAAAAGTTTTACAAATCCATGACATAAGTATATACTTCAAGCAGAAGATTAAGGAGTGAGCTGCAAAGTACGGGCTGGGTTTTTTTGTTCTTTCCTGAATGATGCTTAAATTCTTTCATGGATTGGATTCCAAAAGCTGTTGGTTGGTAAGACATTTTATTAATATGAAGTAGCTTCATATTCAGATGTGTGACCTGGCCTATAGCTGCAAAGTTCCAAATCCCCGCCTCAGTAAGGCAGCACATACACTGAAGGCTCTGGGAGAACTCCTATAAGCTGTGTTTGCCAGCAGACATCAGTATGCAGGCACTTGGACTTGAAACGTCCTACTATAAAGCCAAAATCTGAGATATAAATACATGTCATTTCTTTTTCCAGAAGTAACAGGCAACAGAAAAATCATAACTACCAAACTTTACTTCTCATTGCAGTTATAGATACCAAAGTATTTCTGACAGTTTATTTTTGTTTTCTTTATTGTAGTAGGTTTCATAATCACAGACTAAGTGGCACAGACTAAGACCACACATGATCTGGGGAAGGCACTTCACAGATTACCTACACAAGCACTTCACTCAAAATACTTCTCACCCATCTTCAGTCCAGTCACAGCTTTGTAAGGAGAAAGCACAGGTCTGAGCTGCAGCGTAGAGGAGTACGGTGCTACAGCCATTATCTGCTAGACTGTAAGCAAAGCAGTCAAGCCCCAGATGTGATTTAGGAGTGTAAGTCCTATTTCCCAACAAGATTTGGAAGACATAAAATTAAACACGTCATTATTTATACACTCTATAAACAGCCTCATTAAAAAAAAAGGGGGGGGGGGGCAGTGGCAGAG
>NW_010430223.1:50484-74664 GCF_000710305.1 Buceros rhinoceros silvestris
GGGCATGTGCAAGATCCTGGAATGTATCTGAGAAGCTTTGGTGTGATTTAAAGTTCTGCATGCCTGTGGTAAGCAGGCCATGTGAGTGGCATGTTCCCTCGTGGTGGAGGCCAGCCCTGCAAGTACACCTTTATTATCGCTTAACTTTACCCAGCGTCCTGAACATAGGCTTTCAAATGTCAAATCATGAACCTGGAGACCAAGTCAAGAAATTGCAGAAGCTAACACAAAAGCAACTATCCAAACCCAAACCAGTTCCTCTCCTTTCTCCCAGCCTTCCTGAAACTTCCCCTAATGGAATATCCCCAGATTTCTTGCCTCTTTAACTCTCTATGCTGATGTTTTCAGCACAGGTTCAAGGAAGAGACACCTTCTCACTGAACAAGTGCTGAAAAACAGCTCCCAGGCTTTTCTACATTGTGTCTTCCTTTTGCATTCTCTCCGACTGATTTAGCAAAACAACTCCCTGTCGTATTTTCTCAGTCCGGGAGGAAAGCTAAACACAGACTAATTCCTGGAACCTTAAAAAAACTAATAGATGCTTATCCACAGTTTACAAGGCTAAGTAACTTCTAAAATGCGGTCCTCTGTCTCTTTACCATGAGATACGTGCTGCTGAAAAGCATGAGTGTTCATCATACCCAGCGCACGTAACAGATGTCAGACTCAATACATTGTCCCATTTAGGGGGAAGAATATTTTCTGACAAATCTTCTCAGAAAAGGAAGATGTTGATAGGGCATATCTGGAGAAGGCAGAAAAATAAACACCCTCTTGAATCAGGACTATGAGGTGCATTCTCCATTCCTCTTTTCCTAGTTTGCAGCTCCTTTCCTCCATGCTTTCCATTATACCTCTATGAATGTTTAATTTTTCAAACTCTTCAGTCTTTAAGGAACTTACCTCCATTTATAGCTGACTTTAAAGTTCATAACAAGACTTTTTGGCCTGAAATTAAAATTGTTGAAGAAAACCGATAATCATTCATATATCTTATCCCCTCCTCCCAGAATAAAAACTTTAAAAAGACTTTTCTCATTTACCATAATGAATTTAGTGGATGCTATTCTTTTTTATGGAAGTCCATAACCTTCTGCTGCAAATAATCTATGAAAAAAAATAACCAGCCTCTGAACTTCTACAGCAGTAATAAAACCCTTCCCTTGACAAGGGCTGTTAATTTTCAGTGATGATATAATCAAAGTATTTAAGTACTCAGTGATTTTTATTTTTTTACTTTATTATAATAAAATGCTTTGCATATAATTCTTTCTTTTCCAGACATCGATCTGTTAAGAATCTAAATGAAGTAAGTAATCTTCTTTACATATATTAGGACCATAAAACCCATACACTTTCCACAGCTGCACAGCCTCTCTTTTAACGGTATTTTAGCCTATTAGGAAAAATTACTGTAAGAATATTAGCTTTGGGTCATAAATATATCTATCTTTAATGTGTGTAGCATTTTCAATACTGCTACTTGCTGAATGGCAGGTAAGTTCCTGAAGTTGCTTGCAGAAATAAAACCACACATACAGTGCAAAGCTACCTTCCCAAGTATCCACATAAAAACACATCTCATAACTGCCAGATGCTGCAGATGCTTATGAAGGGTGAGCAGCAGGAAAGACACTCTCAGAGACACAGAGATTCCACCTAGATTTTTAAAAGCAGAAAACTGACATTATAAGGTCAATAGAGGAATGCAATAGTATTACTGTGATGTAAATACAAGGCTACCTGAAAAATAAGATGACCCTTTTCAGTAAGAGAAATAAAAGTTGACAAATTTTATATCCAGAATAAACCTCACCTATTATCCCTCAGCTCCCTTCTCTCCTTCCCTCTCACAAGCCCTGCAAAATCCATCACCTGAGACAAACAGCAGCTTTGCCTTCAAAATAGCTCTAGCAACAACTGAGGGGTTAACCACACCGCTACTTAGGCGATTCTGTGATCTAACAGCTTCTTCCAGCCAAACCCTCACCACTCTCACCAGCAAGGTAGGGACCACAGCCACAGTGACCCATGATGCTCACTGCCCTCTGAGCCCAGTGCAGCCGACTTTCCCAAGCTCAAACTTTGCTAAGTCCTTAAACCTCACGAGCCATGGGCAGCCCTATAAGCCCCAGTATGTCCCCCAGTTCATCTCCCACTAGCCCCACCCTCCAGCTCACAACCCACCTTCCTCTCAGCCATACTGCAAAGCTCCACCAAGGGCAGCTCTAGGCTCCAGGGGCTGCTGAGATATGTGTGTTCTCAACGCTGGCAAAAAGCAGCAGCTCTGAGTTCTCCTGTCTGACAGAGTCTAAAAGGGCTCTTCCCTCTCTCTTTGCACCTCCAAGCTGACCTCTTCTCCTCCCAGTATGGCCACTTGCAGCCCCACCATGATGAACCCCTGCACCAGCTGGCTGTGTCCAGAGGGCAGAAGCTGAGAGAGGCAATGCTGAGAATGACCTATAGCCACATAGAAAGCAGAAGGCAGTAGCTTTTACACAAGAGACTGCTAAAGGCGAGTGATTTTTTTCTTTTTTTTTTTTTACCCCAGTTTCTGTAAAAAAGTTTTTACGAAGTTCCTTGACTTTCTACTCTGGCCTAGGAAGTAAAGCAGAGGAAATGGGTTTCACAATAAAGGGGTTTAGTTATGACAAGTGGTTTCCTATAAGTCCCTACAATAATGCAGAGTGTTAAAGGATGGTTGTAAAATTCAGAGTTAGGCTATAATTTACGGCATTTTGTGCTTCTTACTGAACCGTCTATTTACTGGGCTAATACACTTCTATTGTATTGGGGTTTTATCTCACTGCAAGGCAACAGAGGAAAGAAAGGAATCTCTATGCTAGTTAAGCCCAGCTATTTCCTACCACAGTGGGCTGTAGTTTTTCTTCTCTACAGTTCTGACTGGGAGGCCGTCCCAAACCTCACTCCTACAATGGTTAAACGCTCTTTTAGTTTGAAAGATCATTATAAAACATGGTTTGATTGCAATATTGTAATTAACACCCAATGCTAAAAAAAAAATGGTATATTGGCAAGAAAGATAATATCTTAACACAAAAAGTTTTGTCTTGTCCTATATACTGACTCATTGCAAAGCAAATATGAAAACACTCCAAGAACAATAAATATCTTACATCTGTAATTAATATTTCTGGCTGGGCACTGTACAGCTGCACAAATACTGCAGCTCCTAACAGGCTCTTAGTTTGGCTACATCTTAAGAAGGAATATTGTATATCTCATATAACGTGGAAAAGATAAAGTTTGATTTGGATCACTTCCCATTCATATAGATCCAAGGACATGAATAGTTTCATGGGATGTGGAGCAGGAGACAGAGTGTGCCCTTGTCAGGGTTTCCAACACCAAACAGAGGGAACATAAATTTGAGAGCAGGACTGTCCTTCACTGGCTGTAGAAAGGGGTCAAGAGGAGCCTCCTGAAACAAGGAAGACAAAACCCAAATCCTGACCCAGGATGGACTAATCCCCTTGGCAGCAGCTCTGCTCAAATCTGGGAACCACAGGCTGAACGTGAGCCAGTGGTGTGCCCTTGGCGGCCATCAAGGCTAACAGCATATTGAGCTCTATCAGCAGAAGCACAGCCACAAGAACAAGAGGAGGGACAATAGTCATCACTCCTACTCATCGCTCATTAGACAACACCTGGAGAACTGCATAAGGCTGCTGTTGACAAAGCGGAGCAGGTCAGCAGAGGGTCAGCAGTACAGTCAGGGCGTGCAGCACCTACTCTGTGAAATGAGGTTGTTGGAGCTGGGCTCCCTTAGCTTGGAGGGTGTATGGCTCTGGAGGAACCCAACAGCAGCCTAGCAGTGCCTAAGAGGTGATTATCAAAAAGGCAGAGCATGACAGAGTGCACAATGGAAGCATAAGAGGCAGCAATGGAAGCATAAGAGGCAGCAATCTTAAAAAGAGGCAGGTTTCAGCCAGAATCAAGGAAGAAAAATTAATTATGAGGATATTTATGAGGGTGTTGGAACAAGTTGCCGAGTGGGGCTGTGAAATCTGTGTTCTGGAGGTTTGCATGACTCAGCTGGTAAACAACCTGAGCCCAGGTCTCATCTCACAGTTCACCATGTTTTAAGCAGGAGGTTGGACTAGAGGCCTGCCTAGGACCCTTCTGACCTGAATGAGACTATGAATTTCCAAGTAACAGGAAAGTAACTTTTAAGGAAGACTCGAAGTGCAACATCTAAAAGACTAAAAAATTGTTCTCCTTAATATTTATGTATTATAGTCTTATGTGTTTCAAATTAAAAAAAAGAAACCACAAAATAATTGCCATTATAGTGTGAATCAAAATAATACAGAAATAAAGTGAAAGTCAAATTCTGGTCTCTAGACACCTGTCTATCATTCACTTCTCTGTAACACGTTAAGACTCTCCACACAGTGATTTTGAATAAAGTATCTGCCATGACAATAAAAATAATTGTACTGTCAGTTAAGGAGCCTGAAATGATTGATTTTAATCTTTGGATAGTGTATCACCAGTCAATCAAAATCAATTTCTTTAATACAAGATCAAAAAAGGCAAATCACACTGAAAGTTAAACTGATACACAATAGTCATTATGAAGTGGTGAGCATTAGAGTAAGCCGTATGTTTGCTTATACCCCTAAAAATTCAGTTCTCATTGTTGCCAGCAGACTGAGATCAGCATTCAGCCTAAGTTTTTGACAAGGTGATCAGGTATTAATAATTTAATGTCTATAAATTGGTTTCAAATTAAAAGATAGTTGGATTGGTTGGGGTAAGTTTGAGCTGGTAATAAAAAAAAAATACTTACTGTCTTATATTATCATTTTTTATAGGCAACTGGAAGAGAACAAGGTTAGTATTTAATAATATGGTATTAATTTGTTGTCTCTCCTTCATATTCCCAGAACAAAATATTCTATCATTGAAATTCCAGCTAGGAATTGAAATTCTAGCATAGAAACCTGACATCTATTCTGCTATGTAGCATCAAGCCATCTGGCTCCATGTTTAAATGAGTAAGAGACATGCCCCAGGTATACATCTGCTGAGACCTTTGTGTTAATGAGTTAATTAACACATTTGTGTTAATGACTTTATAGTTTCCCCTGGTGTTTTCTTTTGTGGATTAAGGCACTGTTTCCTTATTTTCAGCTAGAAATAGTATTGACTGCATTAATAAATTCAATGCCTCTCTACCCTGTCCTATAAAAAAGATTTATGAACCCTTCACATACTTCTAAGTAAACCATTCTGCATTATTTACCACTGTGTTAATCCATATTTGGCATCAGCAAAACCTGTAACATTAACCATGCAACATTCAGTACCAGTATAAATGTTTCCCTCTGAAATCATTAGCTGGTTCATTTAAGCCAGACTGATGGCAGCCCATTATGTTTTTCTATTGAACTACCCGACCCTCACATACAAATTTAGTTAATTTTTCCACAGTAGTTGCTAGATATTGTCAAAGTTACATGTAAGAGGCAATAAGTTCTTATTCTTTATATTAATAGTTACAGATTTGGGGATGAAATCTGAAATATCTTTTCGAGCACAACAGTATAATCCAAAGCATCATCCTGAAGCCAGGTAGGAATATAAGAATTTCATGAGTTTGTACTGGATGCTTCAAGGACTACATATTCTGCCCTAGCAAACAGCACTTCACTATGCAATAGAAGCAAGATGGTATCACCCTCCGATGCCATGTGGTGATATATTACATTTCGCCTTGATGCATGACAAGAGCCATCTTTGGAAATTGCTTTCAAGCTATTGTACTTGCACATCCAATTTTTATCTTTAATAGCATACTGCTGTATTACATTTTGGCCTCACTTTCTGTGATAGGGTGTTAAATATACTGTATAAAGAAGCTCTGCCATCTCCAGCCTCAGCATTTCCTCTCCCCCTTATTTTCTATTTTTATATACAAAGAATACATAGTTGGCCTTTCAAAGGCCAATTATTCTTCCACAGAAATCTGTCACAGTTCCTCCTATTTTCTAACGTACACAAATCTTACTTTTCTAAATGTGTTTTTAAATCTATACCCTCCTAAAGTACTCAACAAAACCCTGAAGTATCAGATAAAGTATAGGAAGTATAGAGATCTCCCATCTAGCCATTTGCAATGACGGCATTTCTCCAAGATAAAAATCATTATCTGGAGTAACTGTGACAGCATTTGTGGCCCCCAGCATTTTGTTTCTTTTTGTGTGGTACCAGCGCCTCAGTTATGTGAAGGTATTTGGTCGGTGCTCTTCCCAGTGTAACTGTTCTAATTAACAGCACAATAAAATACCAGCTGGGTACTCAGCAGCAGTCTAGCAAATCAGAAAGGGCGGGGAACAACTGCTCCCTGGGACTGGGAATATCAGGTGAAATTACCAGGGAACAGGCTCAGAATGAACCAAAGCAAACTGTGCTTCGCTACACACGCAGTTAAAATGTGAAGGTCTTGCCAAACGCTCTCGTGGAGAGAAAAAATTCTAAGACTTCAAAAAGTGGCTGGTGAAAATAATGGAAGAGAGATCTGTCAAAAATACTAAATACAAAATTACCACCCCAAACCCAGGAAGGCCCAAAACTGCAGTTCCGTAGAGAAAGAGGTATTCTGGGGAAACACAGCTATGAATTGCTCTCTAATTTGACTCTTAAATACTACCACAAACAGGAATATTTTTCTGATGTTACTTTCATTCTTTGCTTTTCCCTAGCCTTCTACATACACAGAGCTCTAAAAACATCGGCGGCACAGGTAAGAACCAGAGATTGCTTTAAAAACTAAACCAGGTGTGGATAAATAAGAGTAAGGAGTGAATCTATGTTTGTGTGTGTCTGCACTGGGCATTTTCAGTGCAAAGGGATTGTTAAAACAAGCAGAAAACAAAACAACAGTCAATAGTAGTGAAGAAATGAGCTGAGTTACTTAGAGAATCACTGAATCATTTGGGTTAGAAGAGACCTTTAAGATCACATCCAACAATAAACCCAGCACTGCCAGGTGACCACTAAACTATGTCCCTCAGCACCACATCTATGTCTTTTAAATACCTCCAGGGGTGGTGACTCTACCACTTCCCTGGGCAGCCTGTTCCAATGCTTCACAGCCCTTTCTGTAAAGAATTTTTTTCCTAATATCCAGCCTAAACCTACTTGCTCTGCTATACCGCATAGCTGGCTCAAGCTAAGAAATGCCCAAGCCAGAAGGCAAGTGTTAAACCATTGCAGATGCCCACAACCAGAAAAGGACAGGGATTTGGAGGAGCTACTGAAGGACAATGGGGAGGGGAAGAGAAGGCAAATTGCTTGTTATAAAAAGAGACACCGACAGAGAAAGGGCATGCTGTGAGCATAACCATCTCTGCTTTTCCAGGCAGAGAGGCAATCAGCTGGGCTAAATGGAAGCTACAGATGTTTCAGGACATTATAGAGCAGCTGCTATGGGTTTAATGCCTTTGTGTAAACAAATAAACTGATCTTTGAAGAGATTGCTTCAGATTTATCCCAGATTCCTACAGGGAAGAACTTGTAGGTGCCATTATCAGGCAGGTCTGTCAAATAATTACTGTTGGAAATAGGACTTCATCTGGACTGTGTGGTTTTACCTGAGGGAAGATACTGGAAGCCAAAATTAACATTGGTGAGTTGCCCTGGCAAGAAACAGCCTGTGGTATGGCTTGCCCACGATCCATGGCAATATCCCTCTGCTAATTTTCCCTGGATTTAAGATTGCCAGAATGGAATTGAACACAGAGGTAGTTTCACCAGATTCATAGGCACAGTCTCTAATAATCTTCTACAAACACTGTTAAAAGTTGTGTTAGTTTTTTACGGTCATCTCATATTGTATCTGCAGTGCACCAACCCCTCCACCCAATTTCTTTTAGAAAAATATGGCCTCATTAGTATTTAACCCAAAATTGTTACGTGGCTCAGTGCCATAATATATTTACACCTGCTTTAAAAAGTATTTCCATAAACCCAAAAGACATAAAGGCACTTCAGTGTGTACTTACAGACTTTCAATAATCAAAATCCCTTTATTAGAAAACTTCATTATAAGAATTGTGCAAGCACAAGGAAATACTTTATCATTCTGTTGTGTAAGTATGACTTATTTTTGCAGAAGTGCATACTGAAGAGAAAAGATGCTATAAAGGAAACTCTCTGATATATTTGTCTTTCATAAACAGATCGATTGGTAAAGACAGGTATACGACCTTAGACAGAATACCTAGAAATAGCATGACCTTGGTCTTTTTGTCTTTTTGAACATCACCAACGCACTAGCCAAGTTAGCTCATGCTGTATCTCCATTCCTCAAAAAGAGTTTGTGCCTTAGGAGATCGAGGGGCTTTGGGGACTGAAAGGCTATAGGAATCATCCATGCTGGCAACTTTCTACCACGCTTGACCATACTCACTATACTTTTATGATCTCCCTTAACTGCCTCTGCAAACACCTTTTTGAAACAAACAACTAAAAAAAAAAAAAACAAAACAAAACAAAAAACCCAGAAAACCAGACCCCTAAACTGTGCCAGGAACCTAGGGGTTGCATAACGTGAATTTATGTAAAAGCAAATACCACCAGGAACAACATCCAGATAAAGTAGAATTCACCTTAACTTTGGCCATAGCCAGGCTATACAAACCCACCTCCCTCAGCTTTGTTTCACAGGCTCCAGCTCCCATACGCTGGTAGTGGAAAAAAACTTTCTTGTGCTGGGGGTGCAATTCCACATTCTCTCCTCTAGATACCTACTAAAAATCTTTCTTTACATAATCCACAAAGCTCATCTAGGTCTCTGCTGCTGTTCTCAGCAGCCTCTCAGTCTTTTTCCTGTATGGCCCATACCCATGATCACTTTGATACTTCCCTACCATTCCTACCACTGCTCTTGGCCTTCCAGGCTCTGCGAGACAGCACAATCTCCTTTTCCCTCTAAATTCCTTGTCCTCCTGAAACAACACAGAGACAAAAAACAAATAGACTTTCTCCCTGTTACTCTACAATTTCCTTTAAAGTTCATGTTTGGATTTAAACATATTTTAAGAGGAATTATTATTTTTATTAAATTTATATAAATACACTTTTTTTTTTAATCCTGACACACACAGGAGTGTTTGGTATACAGTTGGACTTGATCTTAAATGTTTGTTCCAACCTAACCACTCTGTGGTAGTTTTATTGTTGAAAACAAATTATTTTTTATGCAAAAGTCTAAAGGATTCTTCTTCAATTTCTTGACAAGCTGTTGTTAACTCCATCCCAGCCAGGCCCAGTACAGGAGCACTGCAAGAGAATTCTCCCACCTCATGACCCACAGCTTAAGACATACCAGAAGAAAATTCTACAGAACATACACTGTTCCAGTCACAAAGCAAACATGATCCTAGCTGTGTGGTCTCTTTTTAAAAATGAAGTATCTGGGGATAGCCACCAAAAATGCAACGTGAACACAAATGCCAACATCAGGATCCAATAAGCTGAACCATGACATATTTGTATTTTGACAACTCAAACTGATTGCAGAAACAAAATGTAGATGTCTGGTCCCACACCCTCTGAACAGTGATTTCATTTCTGAACACACTGATTGCCTGATGAAGGTCATGACTCAGTGGGCATCGTCCACTGTCTTAAACAAAAATGTTTTATGTTTTAGAACAGGATATGATGTTTTTATCTTCAATTAACCATTTTTTCCCCATGTAACGTGCCTGCAAACTGCACGTTGAAAGTAAGCCCTTGCTTTCCTCAGGCTGTTTCCACTGCATCCTAACCAAACTCAGCCTCAGCCTCCCATACTACCCCATGCTTTGGGTTCCTGCCCCATCCCCTGCACTCACACAGCTCCCTGGTGCTGCAGCAAGCTGGGTCCGGCTTGCCTGGACAGCCCTAAATGGCAGCCCTAAATCTACAGACAGTGAATCACATTTGCTTTGAGAGGGCAGTTTTCAGCTCTGAAAGCTCCCTCAGCTGGCTGCCTTCTCAGCAGCGCAGTATGGAGCAGGAACATGCAGCTGGGAATCATCACCACCTTTTTCTTAACACAACAGCAATCTCACTTCTTGGTCCTAAATCTTTACTTGAAACAAAGCACAGAGCAGACTGAAATTCATCAGCGTGGCAGAACCTCTGAATCCTTTAAGGCTTCAGCAGCTTGGTAGAAACAGTGCCGGCTGGCAATGGGATAACAAGGGACTCTAATATGGTCCAACCTAACAGCAGCCCTGATCCAACACAAATAAAAGGGGCTCAAAACCTAAAAGAAGAACAAAATGAACCATTACACTTGCCCTATATTTATGATTTTACTTAGCATTTGCTGTTTTATCAATAGCAAAATATTAAAGATAAACTATGTGTGCAAGAACCTGGCAAACTGTTGTTAATTTTAAAAAAAAATCAGGAAACTAATGTGTTACATATTTTGGGGTGTGAATCTGAAATCACTAGTGCTGCATTAGCGCAAGACTACTCATAACTCTAAATTTTAAAGGTTAATATCACAATACTGTATTTCTAAACTGTAAATACTATTCTCAGTCTTTTGCTTCTGAATTTACTTTTACAGTATCCGTGTTAAATGCAGAGAATTTGTCAGCGCAGAGGTCACCATCTCCAATGCCATACACAGCATGCAAAAATAAATCAAAACATTCACTTGTAAAACGGGAAATGCAGCCTCTTACCCAGCCCACTGAAAAGGTGAGGAACGCTTTGCTTCAAAGAGAGACAGGATTTAGAGATCAGGATTATCACTATCAGGTACACACACACACCATAACAACTGGAAACACTCCCCTAGGAAGTTAAACGGCCTGAAAGCTGTGGGTATTCAGCACCTTTGAAAACAGTCCGATATGAGCTTTTGAAACAAGGGATAAGAACGATGGCTAATTTGATTCAAATTTCCTGACAAGACTCAATATAGATGACCCACAATTACTTTTGTAAGCTGTGCTGAACTTGCTTTAAACGCAGAGACTAGATATAATCTGTTTTCGCTGGCTGCCGCTTCTGCCAGCTGTGGTTCATTTCCACACACTGATTATGCTATCTTAAAATTAAGGACTTAAACAAGTACGAATGGTACATTGGAGAATATGATCGCCATGAAGCAGAGAAGGCGCTGTTTCAGGAAAACACTGTAAGTACAATTTATCTTTAAATCTGGAGTATAAACTCTTGGAGAAAACATATGTAGACTATGCAGGATGGCTTACGAGTTTTGTGGTGAACTAACCGTACAATCGCTAATCTCAATGTGTCATACAGGATGAGACATTTTTGGTCAGAGATTGTTCAAAGAAATCAAATGCTGAGCCGTATGTTTTGGTTGTCTATTATCGAAGAAGAGTGTACAACATTAAAGTACGTTTCCTGGAAGAAAGCCAACAATACGCACTGGGATCAGGGCTCAGAGGCGATGATGTAAGTAAAATCCTATCTAATGTTGTAGTCTATTGCTTTTATGTTGTACTTCACAAGTTCTTAATACTAAAGGTTAGTTACAAACTCTCCAGCAGAACAAACTTGCTCTTTCATGAAAGTTTCTTTTACAATACTCTCATTTCAGGATGTCTCAAAGTTTCAAGCAACTTCAAGGTAATGATTTGAAACCAAATTTTACATACCATGCTCAAACTCAAATTTAATTCAATGGGAAAATTTCCTAAGTACTTATAATACTTCCAGCTACTTTAAGTAACACCTACAAAGTAAAGGGGCAAGAAAAGTTCTCCCTTTCCAGGTATACATATTATTTTAGCATATTTTTAACTTGTTACAAGAACATATTTTAAAATATATACAACAACTCCACATATGTGACAGCATGGCCTATTGCTGTTATTGCTGCCTAATGCCTCTTGTTGTCTGTCTCATACAGCAAAAGGTGAATTAGATTTTTTTTTTTTTAATTAGGAAACAGGACAAAAGTTGTCATGGATATTCAGAGGCAATTAAACCACTTGGTCTTTCAGATATGGTAAATTTCAGTTAGAAAATCCCTTTAAATGAGCAATGCTTTTTTTTTTTTTTTACATAATTAAATTCAATTATATTCATTATAAGAATCTAATTCTTATTCTACCTATATGTTCAAATTACAAATACTGTATCTGCATGTCTTTCACACAAGAAAAAAATATAAAACTAAAATGGTAATCTCTACAAAGATGTGATACTCACAAACAAAAAAGAAACTTAAAGAATACTCAGCTGCACAGCAAAAACGTAGAGCAACAACCTACTAGGAACGGTTATCAGCCATGTAAACGACAGAAATCCAACTAAGGTGAAACAGCAAAGTCTCTGTAGCTGAATCTTCAATTGACACTTTCATGTATGTCAACACTTTCAAAACTTACCTTTTCTACAGATAGACATAAAAAAAAAAAAAACCCTGAAATCAAAACTAACTCGAGTTAAATTTGGCAGGTCCAAGATTTACATTTGGATTGTTTTTAGAAAGCATGTGGTAAGATTCATGAACTTTCAAAGATACGGGACAAGGTTGCCTGGCAAGTTGTTCTTCAGGAACATTTTTCGAATAACAATTTAAAAATATCCTTCGTTGTTCCATCACACCAAAACACTTGGGGAAGCAGAAGGGTAGAACAGATCAAGAACCGAGCTGCAGGTACCATCATCCTGGCATAGCTGCAGTGAACTATCACTCGTCTGTAAAACACTGGCTGCCTTTCTGAATTGAATCTCCCAAATAATTTATTGTAGTTTTACTATGGTTTAGGAGAAAGCAAGTTTAGTTTTCCATGGCTCTTACATTGTTTAGCCTTCCTGTAATGGTCCTGATTAAGAAAAAAAGGCATAGACTAGAAACAATGACTTGACTAAAAAAATGGAACGAAACTGAAATATGGTACACTACAGGATAATGTAGTATGTGTGGTACACTACAGAATAAAGACATAAAACCACATTTTCATTATTTTAACAGATTTAACAATTAAGGCAACTTGAAAATTACATGAACTAGTTTTACCGAACTGAAAGAAGGAGAATGTAATACCACCTATCTCAGGAAATACCAAAATATATGACTTTGCTGTTTGTTCCAACTTGTGTGCAGAAAGTACATATCTTAAACAGTGGGTCTGGACTGGCAACAGTCAAACTGCAAAGTTACAATTCCAGAACAAGGATTTCGAGCATCTTGTTAACAAACAACAGTGTATCTAAGACTTGGCTCTACTAGGCCAAATCTGCGATCATGACATGTTACCTTATGCCTTCTTTTCTGAAAGAAAAGTACCATTTCTCTTTAACTCAGAAATCCTCCCATATATCAGCTACTACAGGAAAAATTCGAATTGCGTTGCTAGCCAGTTGTGTGTTGTACCAGGGAGCCACAGAGATGACAGCCTCCTGCTTCTATGCGTTACTCTTAATAGCAGATGTAAAAATAGAATTAACTGGGCACCAAGCACATGTGCAATGAGGAACAGTCAGCAGCATCAGCCTTGCTTAGAAGAGCTACTTCCATCTCAAGCAGTCTCAAAGGATTCCCAAAAAATGCTCCTTGAAAACTGCCACCTCAACTTCTGCAGCTTGCTTAAGGTTCTTATCTCAGGAGGTTGAAAACAATTTCTAAGGCTGTGAATTACAGCAAAATTGCTGCCCACAATTTTCCAATGCCTGTTAAAATGCTTTCCAGAGCGCTCCAAACTGCCCCTCCACAGGGAAACTCTTTGTTACACCACATTTTGCAGTACACAATGCAGACAAACCAGCTGATTTATCTAGATTAGCTGAATATTCCCTCTTCACCTGCCAAAGAGAAAGAAACCTAAACAACAAACGGGTGCAGACTATCACTTTTCTCCCCAGTTGGTGATTTTATTCAAAAGTTTAGTGTTACAGATGTTCCGCAGTGTATTTTTACTTCTGGTTTAGTCTATTTTCTTCCACTAAAAAGATGCTTTTCCTTACACATAAATATAATTATTCAAAGTTTTCCCTATACTATTGCAACTTTTAATTTTTCTTATACAGTTTGAGTTGTTAATATTTGTACCATCAGAGTTTCAATTAACAATTACTTTTTTAAAACATATTTAATTCAACCTTCCTGAGTGCTTCCATCATTAGTTCTCATGTAGCTCTGTAAGGCCCAAAGGGGGAGAAATAAGAGTGTTGATCATCACATTTTCGTTTATGTTAGAAGTAACTGAAGTTCCTTGCAGCTAAATTAGTTATCAAGTTGGAACATAATGAATACAAGCAGAGGAAAAAAAAAACCACCAATAACTCTGTTGGTGGAGCAATCTAGCCACAGATGTTCGCACCTACATACACATTTAATGTATTATACTGAGCTCACTGCAGACCAAATCACATACAGTTATGAAGATCAGATCCCCAAATGGGACATACATGGAATTTAGGCATTTACATTCAAAAATGCTGCCCTGGGTACCCTTTACTTGGTTGTGGCCCCCTCTGCTCCAGCAAGCTTTTAATATTAAAGATCCAGAGATATCTGTGACACTGCTTCTCCTCACATACATAGGTTTTTTGAAGATAAATCAAAACGTTGCTCAAATTTAAAGCTGATTATGACATAAAATTTAAATATTTTTATCTCCTTTGCAAAACTAGAGGTGTCACACCCAAACACGTTTTTAGCATGTCTGCAGCATCAGGCTCATCTCACAATGCAATAACTAAAAATCAAACGCAGAAGTAGGCTCCTCTTCAACTGCGTGCCTGTTTTACACAAAAGCTTAGAGCACAGCTTAATACCAGTGAGTCCAAAGAATAGCCTAAGAGGAGAAACAGTGGTGTAATGACATCTTAGTTGCATGATGAGAGCTTAGAAGTTACACAGGTGAAAAGAACTATTTTAGCTGAAGGACTGCTGACCATTAGAACGACAGGATTAAGATACTCCCATACGAGGACAAATGGGGATAAATACTAGCACAGCTTTCCATTGCTGTTTGATCAGTTCAAGAATCTCAAATCACAGACCATTTTAGGAATGGGCTTGGAGAATATAATTGTTTTGAACACCAGAGAACGAGACTAAAACCCTGCTGAAACCTTTCTTGCTCCATACATTGAAGGGAGTTTATAGCAACTTTCTCAGTAAACTGAATGGGAAAATAAAAGTACATTTCAAAAGATAAAAAGAACCTTGCAGTGTAAAGTATCACATACTGCTAATTAAGTGTAACTTTTGACAGGGTAAAGTTAGTAATGATTTATAGTCGCTTCATCTTTCCAAAATCTATCATCACATTTGGCATCAGAGACTTTTTACAGATGATACTGCATTCTCAGGGCTTAGACCTGCTCCCCTTTTGCCCTAAACAGCCAGCTGTTTTCTCCTGCACAAGACAGAGACACAAAGGGCATAAGTATTAAAATCTGGTGCTTTTCCTTTTATGATTGCTTACATTTAATATAATCACAATTCCATGCAAAATATTATCTACTTCTAATAGTGTAATTTGCAAGTCTTTTAATGTAATAGAGAAAAGCATCTGGCAATTTCATTTGGTCACTGATTACAATTTTTCTTTTTCCTTCAGAAATTTAATTCTGTGAAAGAGATCATTGACTTCTACAAATACGTTCCAATCACACTCATTGATGGAAAGGATAAATCAGGAATCCAGAGAGAACAATGCTTCCTTACATATCCATTCAAGATGCACAAAAGACGTCTTCTCCCTTAACATCACCAATTTCCTTGTATCGATGTAAATAGAACTATTATTTAAACACCTCAAAAAATCAGATTAGCCTTTGAGGAGCTCTCCATAATATCCTGAAGCTTTCTAAATGCTCCACTAAAAAACTTTGCTTCAACTGAGAATACAGATCCACTCCATTTTTTTTTTATTGTTGTAATTTAATGTTGAGGATATAGGCAAAGTATAACGTCACTTTATTAATTCACAGAAAAGTGTAAGAGGGACTGACTCCAGATACTTGGCGACGATTTAGCAATTTGTTTATCTTGCACTCCACCTTCTAACACAAGAAGAAAACCAAACTCAATCTTCCTTACCTAAATGTCACTGAAGCTCAATTAGCAGCAAAACCTAATAAAGCGTACTACAGACATAAAAAAACATATTCTTGCTTGAAAAAATAAACGCAAAATGCTATTTATCTGACTACTCACTGTTTAACTATTTCATTCAGTGTGCACATGTGTTTGCACAATAACAAGCTGTGCTCAGCAGCCACTGAAGTTAGCAGGTGACAGCTGATGCTCACAGGTATTGGAGCAGATTATAAAGCTAGCTTTAATTATGTAAATTCTATCACCTAACTAACACTTATTCTTTAGCTTAAGTACCACATACTTGTGGTACTTCCATACCTGAGCCTTCAAATACTTACATAATAGGACCACTACGCAAACAGTACCTTTGAATTCATACCATGTGCAAATATAGATAAAAATCATCAGTAGGAACCATAGATGTGCTTCAAACTCAGGGTGTATCAAAGAAAAACGAGGTGGTGGTATTTTTCCAGCAAAAAATACAGTAATACTTACTCATATCATTTCAGTTTTGGAAGGCATAACTGAATTAATTATAAATATGAAAGGCAAACTTCAGTATCTTTCTGCAAAGCATCCATAATTTTTCTTTCTAAGCGCGCTAACAGGTTTGACTAGGTAATTGGAATATACCAAAAACGCAACCTCAAGTTGCTCCTGTTACAGAACAGGAACAAGAAGAATAAAAACATTCAAGCCCAAAATATGACATTCCAACCCCACTTATGATGTAGTATGTAGTGGCACAAACTAGCTCTAAAAAAACTTAGCAGTTGGTTGTAATTTCCTTGCAATGTTTTTATTTCTCAATGCTGCATCAAAACGCAAGAGAACATTCATTAGAATTATTTCTCTAAAACCACTGAGATTGTTTAAATTGAAGGAAATTATTCTGACATGAAATCTAATAATAAGAATGAAAATTCACAAAACAGAAGCTGCTAAGTAGGGTTTGGCAGACCTCATGGAAAGGAAGAGAGGCATGATCTAATCTGCTTTAAGAGTTTCATAGCCACCATGGAATTTAACTTACAAAAGGTTTTCATGTTAAAACAAAACAAAAAAATCTTTTCTAAATTAAACCCAGAAAACAACCCCACAGCTTAACAATTTAGATAGCAGTTGATGGCAATGACATACAAAGCTTTGCAGATGTTTACTGAAACGATAAACTTGCTTTTGGAAGACAAGGATTACCTAGAGTTTATGAAGCTGAACAGCAAGACTTCCCCTATCCCATCTCCTCCCCCCAGCACAGCTTTCATGAGGAATGTTCTAATTCTGCCAGTGACAACTCTTACAAAGCAAATTCAAAACTATTTATTTAGTAGCTTCTACAGAAACAAAAATATTTCAGCAGTAACCTGGACTGAAGGAGTTAAAGAAGGAATTTTATCTGTGTTTTTTTCTTTTGTCTTCAATTTCAATATTTATTATATGTGATATGCCAGAATTTTAAAATGGAAGCTATTTTCACAATCAAAAATGCAAATAGTACTGTAAGGTTTGGCATCAAATATATGAAGTGAAAAAACCCCTCTAGTGTACCCACCTAAAAAAATATAATTCCATTTGAATACAAAATGAGAACTGTCATTTCATTGTTATTGACAAGCAGACAAAAGGAATTTTGTTCTGTGGAATAGGTTAGTCTGATACAAATGATAAAAAGTCTTCCATGTATACATAATGAAAAAGATCCGACAAAGCACCAACTATCTAAAGGATTTTAACACTGTATTGCAAACTCATGGGAAAGCAATGTTTTAACTGGTTTGGAAAATAAGACTCGGTCGGGTGTATTTTTAAAATATTTACATTTCAATTCAGATATGATACATAATTTATCAAAACAATGTATAGTCTTGTTGGAGTATATAAAAAAAATATTCCTATCTTAAACTGTTTATAAATATGCACCAACAGTGAAAAGAGTTAGGGACTACCTGTTTTTCAAGAGTAGTACAGTTCAAACATAGAACACACATCCAGCATTAGAGTCAGTACTGATTTTCTTTCTTGTAAAAACACAATAAGTTATTTTAATTGCAATTATGTGCTTCAATTTAGCTGATTCTATAAGATTTTAAAATTATTTAAATTGACAAGATGAAGAAAAACATGTAGTTCATGTACAGAAACATTAGACTTCAGTATCAGCCATCCCTCCTCTTCACTAAAAACTTGAAATTTGGCTCTCATTTAGTAACATGTTGAAGGAACTAAGCCATGTTCACACTGCACTGAAGTCAGTAGATACACACTAGATGTACATATGTAACCAGGCACATGCTTGTATGAATGGAGGCCTCCAAAAAACACATTCTAACAGCATCTAAATTCTTAAGAAGGGTGAAAAATTGCACTGAAAATCTGGTTCAACACTGTCAGCGTAAAAGCTGCGCAATATGGTTATTTCATTTTGAAAAGTCTTCATCTTCAGCAAGTTCCCCCCGTAAATAAGCATTAACCCACAAACCAGAGGTCCAACCAAATGCCCAATTCTGCAAATGTATTTCTATCAGGCTACACACATGGTGGTAGAGGGTCTTCTGTGTCGCTATTATTTCCTTAGCTTTCAGAACAGCCTTCAGACCATAGAAAGCAAAGCTCCTGTCAGTCCAAGCCTGGTGATATCCCTGGCTCTACCTGTTCTGAACAAAGACAGTACAGAAACCTGACAGAGTTCTGCTCTATCAAATCTATGTAATATAGGCTAGGTAAAGACAAAGAACTAAACAGAATTAAACTTTTTAGTGCTATCTGACTTGGTGGGACTAGCTCTAATCCCACAGATACTTCATATACACTCCTGTATCTCCTCTGAAGTCAGCAGAAGTGGTTTTCTTTCACTGAAAAGAGTGGCTTGCATTTTAAGCTTTCCTTTTTATGTGTGGTACTTAATTTGCCACTAAAACCTATGACACACTCTTGCTGCTCACAGAAGATGAAACGTGTTTTTCAGTACCTGTACGCTTGATGTCTGAAACACCATACTGCAATAAGGCAAACTACACCCTCTTGAATTTACAAAGATCTCCTCATCTAAGATTTAATCTACACAGACCTAGCACAAAACCAGTTATAGCACAGTATCCTAGCATAGAGAATGGCAACTAGAAAGATATTTGCATAGCAAATCCTATTCAAATTTCTCCTATGGAACAGATGAAGTTGACCTCCAATACAAACTTCACACATAAGACAGAAAGTAGTGCTTAATCATCACTGTCAGCTTCTCTGTATCTCTGTAACTCTGCTTTCTTCTTTGACTTTGCTAACAGTAGAGACCTTTGGCCAAAATAAAGCAGACATTTCAATCTTCTTTTCCAAGCAAGTTAGCGGCACTCACTAAAAATAAGAGGGGAAGCCTCCCCTAGATTCTCACTTAATGCTTTTTTGCTGGAAGAGAAAGAACATCCCAGCCCTTGGTTGCCTCTATCAAGTGCCTCTGTCCATGACTTATCCATTCTTCTTGGTCCATATATACTCTTCCACAAAACCAACACTTAAACAGACACTGAAGTGTTTCAGCTGGTGAAGTTTCCACCACCTGGTAATTGTTTTTATGAGTCTTTTTCAGTTTCATTTTTAGCATACTCTGCTTTTTTGCTTGGTTTCCTGTCTCAACATTCTGAAAAGTAAGACGCTTTCGGTAACGTTTCACACCAAGACAACTACTTGTCCTTTCCGACAGAACTACTTTCAAGACTTGACCTTTATACTTGTTGATAGTTTTCATTACATTAATTATCTCTGGCGAGTCAACGTCAGGATGGTTTAGTACCACAACTGGCTGGTTACGACGAGGGCATTTTATCAACTGATTCGTTCTCAAAGGGACAAGCCGAAGACGTCTTGCTGTCAAGTATGACATGTCAGAACTTGAACTGGTTTCTGACTGAGTTCTTGTCTTCCTCTTACGAAGTTCCCTGAAGCTTGCTTGTTTTGCCTTATTTTTGGGACCTAGTTGACTTTTTGAATAGTGTTTGCTTTGCTTACTCACATCACTGCTTTTCTGAATCGGTACACCAGTTTGCTTGCTATTATTTTTAACACTTGCCTCTCGCTTTGGTCTTTGCCGGAGCAATATACTTCGGGACTCAGCATTCAGTTCACTCTGATTAAGCAAACATGGCAAATTACTGCTAAGTGTCTCAGAAACACTAACAGGAACCGGGCGAGGCAGAAACATTTCGTTGCAATTCACAGAAGGAGCTGATGCTTCACTCCCATTTTCTATTCCATTTGAGTTTTGACTGCTAGTAGCATTCAGCACTCTCAGCATGGTCCCTTTGGGGATAAACACTGGAGTAGCAACATGGGAATTTTTAGTTACCCTGCTTTTAGATGTTCTTGCAAATGTAAGCAATTGATCTTTACTGTGCTCTTCACTACTAATCACACTGTTTCCACCACGCGCTTCCGACAAAGATCCAGGCTGTTCCACTTCAGTTGCAGGAACAACTCCCTCGCAGCTTTCTGGTTTTTCCTGAGGAAAAAGCACTTTTTTACTAGAGGCTGGGCATCTTAAAGGCGTGGATTTCACGTTAGATTCAGCAGCAGACATAAGCTGAGCAATCTTTCTACACAGCAATGCTGCTGACTTCTTATTGCATGTTTTGTCACTCCATCTGACACCCTCTGGAACATTTTCAGCCCCAGAGCTAAGAGAAAATACAGAAGAAATAACAGGTCCTCCCTCTACAGGATTGCCTTTATCTTCCACCTTCTGTAGTTCTAATGATTCCAGAAGATTACTATTCTTTTGACTTACTGTTTCTGCTCTCCTTTCTTTGCTAAAGCCAAATGTCATGTCCTCATGAGGTGGAGCTTTAGCGATATGAAAGCTTTTTCCTGCTTCAGAAGATGTAACAGATGTACCAGCTAAATGTGTTTCTGCAGAGCTGACTGGCAGACTCCTACCTTCTTTGTCATCCGTCTTTAGAGGCAATGTACTCTTTTGTTTAAGGACTGCACAAGAGTAATTTTTGCTGTCCTGGGCAGTCTCTACTGAAATGTTCTTGGAACTTTTATCTTCAGAAAGAGCAGCATATTTAGGAGAGGATATATCCACACTTTCTTTGTAACAATATGAGTCATAATGTAAGTTATTTTTTCCATCTACTTCACACCTCGAGGATTTAAGATCACTTTTTTTTTCAGTACTATTCATCACCAGAGATGGAGAACAAAGTTCTATAACTCCCGAATGGACATCAATACCTTTCAGCAAATGAAAGCATAATTTTGATGCATCTTCCCTCTGTATAGATAGAGAGTTACAGTCTGAAAGTTGAGGATCCGAAAAACAAAGACATTCAGAATTCTTCTTGTATGTACTATCCAAATTAAGCTGGTTACTAACACTGGATAATTTGTCGACATTCACCTCCATGGTTAGTAACTCATTTTGAGACACAGAAGATGGTTTTTTTCCTTCTGCACAGCGTTCTATGCCTTGATTCTCAAGTTCCTCTTCAGCACCATTCACAGGTTTGTAAGTTGCTTCTTTCATAGGAATTAGTTTAAGAACCAGCTGTTGTGCTCCATTGACTATTTTAATCTCTACTATCTGAGCTAAACAGTTGGAAGGAACTACAAATTCAGATGGTGCAATTACTGTTAAAGGCATCCCAGGTTGTAAAGGCTCTGTTTTTGGAGAATAAACCTCAACTTCCACACTCTGATTCTCACATATGCTTATTTCAGATGCCTCCAATACTGTTTTATCCTGGACTGATGCTGTGTTTACACTACATTCTACATCATGAGATGAACAGACTGTTTTAGTTGCTTTACCTGGAATTTCACAAATCACATTTGAAGACAAATTTGAAAGTTCATTCTGAAAAGGAATTTTACCATATTTTTGCTTTTCAAATAAAGTGCTTTGACTTGGCTTCTTTTGCTTATGGTTTACCATAGTATTTTTGAGCCGGTTTGTGGGTGTTTCATGTACTCTTCTTGTATGTTTTACTATATAGTCATGTCTAACAGCACCATATTCACAGTATTCACACTGATACGGAAAAGTTCCAGTGTGTTTCACCAAATGCCTCTGGAATTCTCCTTTGGTGTAGGATATGTAATTACAATGGGAACAAATAAATTTAATTTCGTCATGTTGACCTACATGTTTTTTATACTGCAAAGGATCCTTTGTGGAAAATCTGCATTTATCACAGTAGTATTTACCTGGCAGAAAGTTTTTAACTTTAAATGTTTTCTGGGTTTTACTTGGAGATTTTTTTTCATTATTTTTAAAGTCTACAGCATTGGCACTCTCAGGAACAAAATGGAAAGCTGGTGGTGTAATATGACTGCACTTCTTGCAGATGAAGTCTTCATTCCACCCAAGCTTCTTATGCTTTTCTGTATCTTGCACTGAAATCTTCTGAATACTTCTGCATTTTATACAGCTTATCAGTGACAACTTATTGTTCTCAGCCTCTGTCCCTTGGTAACAGCAGTTACGGTCATCACTCCCTTTTGATGGATTTGTTTTATCCTCCGAAGATTGCTTTGGGGATGTAGTTAAGGGATTATTTTTATCACTAACTTGGCCAGGATACAATCTTGGTAAAATTTCCCTCATTTTTTTCAACTGCATTTCAGAAGTCGCGACTCTGCACCAGTTTTGTCAAACAGAGCAGTGACAGAACGTTTTCTTGATTTCAGTCTTGTTTATGCTGCTTATCAACCAATCATTCAGGCCACCAATCTGCAGAATATACACTTTGGAAGAAATGGTGCTCAAGCAACTGCATCCATATTATATTCCATGTTCTTAATTTTATTCAATCAATTTGCAGCACTAAAGAATAAAAAGCAGAAAATTAAGTCAGTTATGATTCACTGATCAATGAAATACAATGAACTAATAAATGAACCATTAGCAGACTACAGCTGAATTACAGCGTGCAAGTCTACTGTTAATGTACCACTGATCGTATTCTGCACATACAACCATTAAATCTAAGGAAAACATAACCAAACGAAAAACCCTAACATTTGCTCTTATTCAAAATGTTCATAAATTCAAAAATTTATCTGCTATGCATTAAAACCTAAAGAGCTCATGCTCCTTCTTCCACGTCATGAAAAATTTTTCATTTAAGAAATGTATTTATAGGCCTAAAAAGAAAGACACATGGTAATAGAACTGAGCAGCAGAATGATTCATATTCTGTAGTTCACACACAGCCCTTAACTTGGAAAAAGAATCTATGAAACACTGCAAGTGCCAGTCATTTGTGAATCCCAACAGGAAAATGGCGTGACGACAATGTTACCAGAAACATGCAACTATGAGTTTGTTTGTAAATATCAGCATTTTTAAGTCAGTGTGGAAATTCCTGCAGTACAGAGGAAGTTCTTTTCTCACCAATGCCAACGTTTCAGATCCAAACAGTCTTGAACACTAATTCATAACAAGATGCGATTTATACTTCATATGTTCTCAAAGCAATGAAGTCAAAACAACCTGTGGCTGCAAAATTAATTATTTTTGTTTCTATGAATATCACAGTGTAATCACTTCCACTTATGTGGACAAACATATAAATAATTCATATCTTCCTGAAAATACAGAATGCGTCAATCAAGCAAAATAAACAACACAATGGAAGACTGGGGGAGAGCTGCAATACCAGCGTAAAACGACCACATTAACTTGTGCAGTATATTTGGCCCCGTAGGTTCCAGCACTCTTACTCTCTTTTCTATATTTAACATGAACAAGATCTCAGCCTTTAAGATTTCGATGAGACCACAAGACCACTGGTATTTGGAAAATAAACAACTAGATCAGTCTTTTGACACATACATAAAGCAAAAGGAAGTCCAAATCTAACAGCACCCAGTGAAATCTACTCAACATCTTTCTTATTCAAACATTCTTACATAGAGACACACTGTTGCACAGATCTGAATTCTCATACAGACCCTGTTTCATGAAGTTATTTCTAGATTCCTTTAGATTTCAATACATTCTACAGGGGCTTCTGCAATCCAGTTCCTCTCCAAGTCTGTCTACAGAGAGCAGGGCCTGATTTGGGCTCCAAAGCACAGCACTGAGATCACCTAAGTAGCACCCTGTTACAATAACCCTACAC
>NW_010430223.1:74746-79523 GCF_000710305.1 Buceros rhinoceros silvestris
ACACGAATGCGGAAAACTGCACGCTATGGTACATATCCACAACAGCTGGACAGGAGTAAACATCTGACCCGAAAGGTTTTTCCGCATCTCCCTGTGCTCTGTCTGCCAATATCCCTAACTGCTATAGGGATGCTGCCCTGAAGACGGGGCTCTGCAAAGAGCAAGTATATTGATGCAACCTCAAACAACAGAAATAAGCTGGAAAACTTGTTAGGGACAACATAATGGGCTTTTCGCTCTTTAGGAGCTCAATGGCTGCACACCTGTAAAACTCCTCAGTAGGTCATTTTTAGGACTGTAGTAATCTCATTTCATTGCAGTGCAGTGCAGATGGCTGTACATCCCAACGTAAAAAAACTCAGTATCTCCATGTGGCATGTCCTGGCAGCCTCTCAAGAAAGTCAGTATACGTGACTCCTGTATCATGACCTGTAAGCAATTCTAATGTTGGTAACATCGTGCCTGCTATTATCCAGATTCTACAGAGGAAAAAAAATCCAAATGTTTCTGATAGTCTCAGGTGACCATTCTTCCCCCATTAATATCACTTCTTAGACTTAAGATGAACCTTGTTGACACACAAGCATGATGGTAGGCCGATGTTCAGGAGGTGCACTGGAAAAATATAAGAGACCTTGATAAGCTCAATATCCAGGCCAAACACGCTTTAAATATTTTTACAGAGCTTTAAGAACTAAAACTGCCTTTGAAATCGTAAAGTTAGATCAGTATTTGCCTTTTTTTGCTCTTAACAGCTATCCATTGATACTGAAACTGCCCTCCATATGAACTAACCTGAAGACAAGCACAAAGCATGTCATGCCATAAACACCCTTGACCACAAAAAAATTAATATTAAAAATTCAGAGAGTTTCTGTAACACTATAAACTTCACCTTATGGAACAACATGGAAAAGGATCCACCACCTTTAAAGAGTAAGAAAGTACAAGAAACACCGTCAAACATTTTAATAATGCTTCAAACATCTTAAGAACACTTCCATTTACCAGACAGATCTGGGCTGCTCAATCCAAGAAGACACCAGAAAAATATAACAGAGGCAATTCAAAGAACAGGCTAGTAAACTTTCTGAACTTCCCTAACGCAAACAACTTTATACATGAAAGTTAAAACAAATAGGTATACAACCCCAGAACCAAGCTTTCATTTAGACCTGTGACAAATACCAGGTTTTAGAACCCAGGTCTTGAACGTTGTTGGAGTTACTGTGACAGCATTTCAGATGTGCAATGGATCGATCCTAGTGAACAGCCAAGCAGCCATCCAGCTGCTTGCCAGATCCCCACCACTCCCTAAGCAAGAAGGGGAGTGAACTGGCAGAAAAGAGTGAGAAGTTTTAGGAGTCAGGACAAAAGCAGTTTAACAGGTGAAGGACAGAGGTGGGGAGGTGATGCAAAGAAAAATCACTCATCACCTTCCACAAGCAGTCTCCAAGCAACAGCCACCTCAGAGGCCAATCCCTCCCCGCCCCTTCTTCTTCCATTTTTTCATTGCTGAGCATGACATTATACGGAATGGACTATCCCCTTGATCAGTTCTGGTCAGCTGTCCCAGCGACATGCTCTCTCAATCTCTTGCCCATCCCTTTCCTACAGACTGCAGCAGAGACAGAAAGGAAGGGAAAAAGAAAACCTTGGCAAGGTGCAAACACTGTTTGGCAACAATCAAAACACTGGTGCGTTATCAACATTGTTTTAGCCACAGATTACAATCACAGCACCATACAGGCTCCTATGAAGAAATTTAACTCCATCCCAGCCAGACCCAGTACAAGGTGAAAAAGAGCTGCATAAAACGGTGATGCTGATGTGACACCACTGCTGTCTTCCCTAACTATTTTTTTAACCAATCTTTCCTGAATGCTGACTAGTTAACAGGAAAAGTTTTGATGCAAACAGCTCAATCTTATCATTATTTTGGATAAAACAAGCCCAACAGTACACTGTCATTTCATTCTTTTCTTTAAAATACTAGTTGTTTTCTCTGGTGACTGGAAAAATGAGACCACCAGTGCAGACAGACAGGAGGTGCAATCCAGCAGCCATTCACTCCATATCGGCATGAGGTGTGGGGAGAAGGAATATGTTTCATGAAATTTAATTAAAAGATACATAATCCATTTTTCAAATTACCATCAAATGCAGAGTACACAGACCAATCCAAAGATATCATTAAAGGAAGACCTGAAAGTCCACAAGGAGTCTGACTGGCAACACAACAGGATAATGGAGGAAGAGATACTAGGAGTGCTAAAAATCAGATCTGGTCCCTGTCTTTACAGGAAGAGGTTCAGAAAAAGGCTGTAAATATACTTTAAAATACAGTACGGTATCTGAATTAGGACAAACTGAAAAAACTGGAAGCAGAAAATTAAGGGGTACATGGAAAAAGGACAACAGAAGGAAGACAAACCAAACTTTCTCATTCACTCCTTCTACCAAACATCTGCAATTGAGATGTCATTAATGTGACATTAATTGTCACTGCAATTCAGTGACATTAAAAAGGGGGACATTTAATAAAAGGAAATGTTGCCTCCTTTCACACAACACTAATATATCTTGAACCTTGCTGCTCAAGAGAGAGATCAACAGATCCGCAGGAGTCAAAAGGCACTGCAAACAGGGACACCCCATTTACATAAAGGTTAGAAAAGAAATACCTATTAAAAACAAGAAAAATAGGCAGAAACATCCTCTGCAGACTGACTGTGTCAAATTCATCTGGTACAAGTGGTTTGTGCTGCAGCAGATTACAAACCACTGCTGCGGCCACTGTCAGACACAACAGTGTCTTCCCATTTTCTGTACTCCTGAAAATTCTGTTTACTTCGAACAGATTAATACTTCGTTCATCATTTCAAAGAAAAATATTTCTTTTCTGGTGCCTTATCTCCCTTTGCTATCTCAAATTATACGCTGCTGAAAGGGGTATGATGAGCAGCATGTATTTATCATACATGATCATATAAGCAAGAACTTCAGCAAAGCACACATTTCTCACCCACTAAGCTCAAAGACTGCATGGAATAATCAAGGCCTGCTTTGGTGCTGAAATGCCCATGTAAGTTATCTCCTAAAAGTTTAAACAGAGTTGGAGGACACTGGGCATCACTGGATGAGGAAGGAACAGTGTATATGATTTAAATCTCTGTGCAAAACTTAAATCTCTAAGCTTAAAATCACTTTCTGTTTTACAATTATATATATACACACGATATACTATGCATTTAACAATGACTGACTACCTCTGCTAAGCAGAATTAATTGTTCTACTGATCCAATCCGATTATCGATCAATTTTATTCCTAATGACTGGTACAGATCCAAAGTGCTTCATTCGAGCATAACATATCGTTCTGTTTAAAAGAATTTGTTTTGTATTAATAACAAACTATTCAAAGGCACCAAAGCAATTTTATCTACCATTATTTCTTCTTAAAAAGACATACGGTTTCACTCACAGTCATAATGTTTTGTATCTGAAATTCACAGAAGCTTTTCCACCAACCAGAATAACGAATGCCAATGCAGAGAATTAGAAAGAGCAAAGACCATGTACCAGGTTTTCACAGTTTATTTTTATTATAAAATATACAGTTATTTCACTCTACAAAAAATGCAATTACATTCAAAATTTTTACTACTTACAATATAAAGTTATGTAAAATACTGATTAAAAGTAAATCACTATTTTTAGAATTCATACGTGAAAAATTGTCCAATTTATTGACATTTATTGGCATTGCAAGTCAGGTACATACACAGACAATACAGTATTCTGCTGAAATGGAGGTCTGCTGCTCTGTGGCTCTAGGACTGAGGCCTAGCTCTACCCATGTCTGAAAACTAGATGTTTCTGACACATCATTCAACTGCTTGGTGGTCTTCTTGCCATACTCTAAGCAAGGCATTCTCAAAGAACCACCAGATCAAAAGCTGCATTTTAGAGAGCGCTCAGAGTTGTTTATACAGTTGTTTATCATTACATGTACAATCAACTTTTAAATTTACGCTGCACATTTCATCATTTCACACAACTTACAAGCATCTTCAGTATCTTTTTATACATCCAAAGCATCCTGACTAGTATTTAATATTACATAACTCTTAAGCTTTAAGGCCTGTAAGCAACAAAGTGAGGAAGTATGGCACTGAAGAAAATGGGAGGAGGGGGGAGAGTCCCAATGGAAGTACATATTCCTCCAGTTCTCAAAACACTAATGTAGAGGCTAAAATGCACTCCTAGAGATTTAATTCCTGCTAAAATTAGCCACCTACTATCTGCATGTGCAAGAAAAGGGCTTTGACTGTAACCATTTACTGTAGTAACAATGCAGAATAGAATGCTAGCAAAATCCTGGAAAATACTATTAGTCTTCTTAACAATAAAACAGACTTTTTAAATTAAATGTATATTTCAGGACATTCAGCTGCATCTAGGGTAACAATGAATCATTTATTTAGGAGAAATCCAAGTCACTTTATGTGTCTGAATTATCTTACGTGTCCAATGTAATACTTTTCTATGACCAATTATCTTGCAACAAAATTTAACATACAGTTTAATTAGGCAAATCTTGTGCCCAAATACTCTAAAAAACACCATTTACGTACGAAATACAGGATGTTCTATTTTGCTCAGTAATACAGTTACTAACCCGAAAGCTTCTTTTCTTCAGGAAGAAGGCCAAGATGACAAACCTGGACAACAGCTCTGCAGTCGAGACGAGTCTGAAGCAGCCTGATGGCGTCC
>NW_010430224.1:0-13825 GCF_000710305.1 Buceros rhinoceros silvestris
AGCCGGGAGCAGCTGACGCGGCCGTGGGTGAGTGAAGCTTTGCTCGCTCCGCGGAGTGGGGCAGGGCGGTGCTCGGGTCTCTTCTAGGCTCCTGCCAGCGCTCCCCAGTGATGGGCACGTCAGGCAGCTGCTCAGAGCCGCACACACACAGAGTTCGTTTGGTAACCAAAAGAGATTCAGTTCTGAGGGATTTTAATGTTGAGCGATAGAATTGTAGAATGGTTTGGGTTGAAGGGACCTTCCGAGCTCACCCAGCCCAACCCCCTGCAGGGAGCAGGGACATCTGCCCCCAGAGCAGGGAGCTCAGAGCCCCAAGGGCCAACCTGACCTGGAACGGTTCCAGGGATGGGGCTTCTGCCACCCGCCTGGGCAGCCTGGGCCAGTGACTCTCCACCCTCACAGTGAGGAATTTCTTCCTAATATGGCATCTAAATCTGCCCTTTTTCAGTTTAAAACCATTACTCATCATCCTGTTGCTACCCTCATACTCAGGATAACTGCTTAGGCCTGCAAAACTGTACAGATCATGTTACTGAAGAGATTGCTGGGGAGCAGTTGGACCAAGAAAAGTGTTTTTAACAGGTTGTCAGAGAAGGATTTGGGAGTGGATTGGGGCATCCCAGAACAAGGGAATAGCTGGTCTTTGATAGTGCAAGAGCTGAGGGAATGGTGGTTAAAATTAGTTGTGGTCAGTTTTAGGCTTATCAGACAAAACCAAAACATCTAAATTCTGGGGGGAGATCTTTTGATTAATATTATCTTTTATTGATATTAATCATCTCTCTCTCCTTCCAGTTAGTCCTTCTCAGTCCCTACCTTGGCAGGATTGTGTACATTTGGGGTGTAACTGCTTCTTGTCTGTGTTACCTCCTCAGTTGTGGTGTAGGTTATAGATCCTACTACGTCACCATCCTGCCTCACTTGGAGACTTGCTGCCGTAAAGCACAGGCTATGCTGATGTATCTGCCAGAACAAGAAGTGCTTGGCACTGATTCCTTTGGTGTGTTGTCATGGCAGTACGTGGGGGCCCAGAAAACGTTACTCATGTGCCCTTATCCTACGGGTGTTCTTTTGTAAAAAGTCTTGATTTAATTGCCAAAACTGCCTATAAAATAGAATTACTGAAAGTAGTGAAATTTCTTTTACATATTTATCACTGGATGGTAGCAAACATACGAGGAGACAAAGAAATGTGGCGATACTTCAGCTATTGAAAAAACAGCAGTATTTGCCTTTGTTTGGATGTCATTTTCTTTTGCCTTTTCCTAAGCCGGTCATGAAGAGAAGTGGTGACTCAGTGTAGCTTTTCTGAGACTGCCAGTTTTCTCTCGAGATAGGGGTGATATTTCTAAGTAATTTCTCTGCTGATGGAACCTGTTAAATCTGCCACTGCTCCACTGCTGTAATGAAACAAGTGGGGCCGGTTGCCAGGAGGAGTAGGAGGGGATGTGGGCTGGTGGCCTCATACTTCTGCGTAAAAGAATTCTCTGGGTAAAAATGGAATCCCTGCAAAGCTTGGGTGATGTTCCTGAAATTATCTGTATCGACCAAATGCAAGTATCCTCAAAGTGTGAATTTTCATTCCTTAGAGGTTCGTTACATCAGAGTACTTATTCATTAAAATCCCATTAAAGTAACTGCTCTAAAATATTAAAGTGTTATAAAATTTAAATCAGCATATAAATTACTGTTGAAGGAGAGCTGGAAACTGAGCCTGAGCTGTGATTTTCTGCAGAACAGCTGCAGGCGAAGGTGCAAGCCTTTCTTTCTTACAGCTCTTTGAAGGACATCATCTCAAATTTATTTTACATAACTTTGCAAACTCTTTTCCCAATCTCCTAGAACGTGATGAGGTGGTGAGAAGGCAGGAAGCTTTGTTAGCAGCTCGCCTCAGGATGCAGGAGAAGTTGAACGCAGATGTTGAAAGATACAAAGAAAAGCAAAAACAGGTAACCAGAGAGTGTTTCACTCCTAGCTTTTTCATCAAGCCCTTTGCTGCTCTTAGAGAAGGTTCACTCTGTGCTAGATGCCAGAAGAACAGGAGACTTGTGTCTCTGCTGGAATGTGGGTGGTGGGGTTTTCCCCCTCCTTTACGCTTCTGCTACAGTTTGATCCGTATCAGGCACCAGGCAGTAGGTTCCACGATAGGCCTCCAGTGATGTCAGCACATACTGACATGCTGTCCTGATGCCTTGATGCTCTTCGTTGATCAGAGTGATGGATACGTGTAGTATTCTGCTCCTTCCTGAGGTGATTAATCTCTGTGGCACTTGCTTGTTGGCAAGTGTGTGTGGGACACTGTGGGCCTGATCCTTTTGTTACAGGTAAATCTGTACCTACAGAAACTTCGTTTTAAAGGCAGTGAATGGCTGGAGGGGATTTACTGGCATTTAGATTAACTGTACTTAGCTTACACATATTTTCTGTTCTTAATGGCATGCAGGTTGTTAGAAACATAGCTCAGCGTTGCTGTGATCTAATGTAACGACAGTGGGAGATATCGAGGAATAGCGCGTGGCTGTGTAGGGCAGTGTGGAGAAGCAGCTGTGAGCAGCATAGCAGTGACGCTGCTCGTTAACCCCAGCTCTTCTGTTCTTCTTCTGCAGTCAGCTACTCTCAGTTTCGTGTAGCTGATGCTTGGAGAAATGTTGGCAGTTAGAAATGAATGGAAAGCTGTGTTGTGGAATAGCCACTGTGTAGGAAGTCTGGGTCTGGTGTGCAGGGACTGGGGGAGCAGTGTGTTCTGTGACCGGAAGGAGCAGCTACCTCCTACGACACTTTCTTCTGTAGAACCTGACATTGTCCATTAAATGACAATCCTACTTGATGTCCTTTACCTAGTACTTTTTATGAATGCAGCATTTAAGCTGGCCACGTGGTTCTGATTTACTTCCAAAATGTTGTAAAGCATCAGGCGGTCAGAAGAAGCTGCAGACACAGTCTGTGTGTGATGAGGAGGGGTGTTGTGCTGTGGCTGCGACATCACGGGTGTTTGGGGGGGTCAGTACTTCTGTCAGCTCAGAGGTACTGCACAGGTAAAGGGAGATCCCCTGGGTCTCGATGAGCCTGTTGTAGCTGTTTCTGTAGTACGTGTGATTCTGTTAGCTCTGAAGTCTTAGTCTTGCGTATCCTGGATTTGTTCCTTAGCTAGAAGAAGAGAAGCGGAGGCATAAGATAGCGATGTGGGAGAGTATGCAAGAAGGAAAAAGCTACAAAGGAAACCTGAAGCTGAACCAGGTAACAACTTGGTACATTAGGTTACAGTTTATGTGGTTAGATTAGCTCAAATTCACGTTGAGTAAATTCTGAGTAACTTTTTGTTTTTGCCAACAGCAAGAAGTAGCGTCTGGTTCCTCCACCATACCAGCAATTCTGAAATCTAAACCAAATAAAAAGCCCTTGCGAGGAGGTGGTAAGTATGAAATCTTTCAGATGTTCTGAGCTTGAAACATTTATCCTGCTGCATGCATAGGCCTTGTGCGTATTCTTTCTTTCCTCAGAAGAAACAAACGAGCTCTTTGCCCCGACCAGCGTGGCCTGCTTTGCACTGTCTGGCAGGAGGGTTCTGTGGTGCTTTTCTTCTGGGGAGACTGTTTCAGTTTTCTTGTAAATGCTTTTGCCATAGCCCACTGAGACTTTTGTACTCGATGTTATAGATTGTTACAGTATTCCTGGGATCCCTCCCCCGTTATTGTAAAAGCCCAGTAATTTACAATCTGGTCTGTCTTTAAACCACCTGTAGCACTAACTAAATGCAGGAAGAGGATATTTTATTTTGTATTGTGTAGATTCAGGCAGATGAAAGACTTAATTGTGCAAAATGTGACCTTATTTATGAGGTATCACAGTAATGACCTATTGAATATATAACTATATATAATATATAACTCCTGCAGATGTATACCCTCTCAAAACTGCCAGAGGATCTTACCATTAAACTTCTTATTTTCTAGAGTTCTTGCAGGGGATATTCACCACTGGGGGGATGAGGAGTGTGCAGGTGAAAGCTGTGCTAAGGAGCAGTATCAGGGCAGCTGGGGTCGAGGCACCTTTCCAGCTGTTCTGAGTTCCATCCTGAGCAAAACCTTTGCTTAAGTAGCAGATCATAGAACTAGAAGTCTCTGATCTGCTGGTGACGTAGATCAACATGAAGCGAAAGAACCATCTGCACTGTTCAGCAGCTAAATGAAGGCAGAAAACAGAACTTGGCCAGTCTGAGAAAATCAAACTTCAAAGAGGGGAGGGAGATGCTGAAGTTTCAGTGGAGCAGATGGCTTTGAGATCTCCTCGGTTAGCCAGCCTACCAGGTGCTCGGTTGCCTCATTCCGAACAAATTGAGGACATTTGCCAAGTTGCATCTTTCCGAGTACGTAACTGGTAAAATGAAGTTGGTTATAGTTACGGCACTGGGAGGTTCTGCTGGAGTAGCTCTTTGCCGCACTGCACGTGCTCGTCTTCTCCAATTCTTTAGCGGTTTCCATTGCAGTTGTAATGAGTGGCTTTACCTTTTGACCTTCAGAGCGCTCCTTCCTCGCAGGACTGGAATAAAAGATTATTTTAAGTCCCTAACTACTGGGGAACAGAGACGCTTTTACGGAGTTTACTGTAAGAGTTACTGTTACTGCTCTGTTTACTCTGCAGTAGAGCTTTAGTGCAGACTTGGAGAAATTAAATGGTAATTTGTTTCAATTTAATTTAATCCAAATTGATCAAATGAAAACAGGAGTGTTTTGCAGTGGCTTTGACTTTAGCACTACAAAAATAAACCATCTCAAGTCTGGGTATTTTCTCTGCTTTCATTTTTCTTAAATTGCTGCCTGTGTAGTAAGTACGAACAAGGTGCAAACAGTCATGAGGTTTATTTTTGGTGCTCCTCGTGTGTTGGCAAAGGCTTGTTGAGGACAGATCTTAACACGGTGGGTTTCTCCTCTGTACTTCCAGGCTATAACCCGCTGTCTGGTGAAGGAGGTGGCACTTGCTCCTGGAGGCCCGGCCGGAGAGGCCCATCGGCAGGAGGCTGAGGTTAACCTCCCTAGTGCCGAGAGGCACTAGGTTGTACCCGCTGTCTGATGCCTACGGTTCGCGTGTCACAGGGACTCCTTTGGGGTTGGGCTCAGTGCAGGTGTTAACTCAAAACCAGTTTTACACCATTTCCAAATAGTAATTGATGCTACACAAGAAAAATACCTGATCCCTCTGAGAGAGAGTGAAGGAAGAAGCTATTTCAGGTAATTCCCCTGCCGAGGTGAACCGCCTAGGACTGCGAGGTCTGGGCTCTGTGGCTGCTGGTCGGAGACTGGCCTTGGGCAGATGTCATGATCTGCGCTCGGTTTGCCTCTGTAAAATGAGGATATTTCCATGTGTTACCGGATTCACTGTGTGTTGCTGGAAGATACTTTAGAGGGGAAGGATTTTATCACCAGCAGAGACTTTGAGTTTTAGGCAGAGGGACTTCCAGAAAGACCACGTGAACTGACAGACCCACAGATTTGCACTGAAGGCCATTTATTGCAGAAGAGTCTCTGTGACAAGCTACCTTGAATGATGTTGTCCTCATAAATGGTAAACAAACCAGTGAGGATTACTGATGCTAGGCAGCAGATGGGGTGTTTATTGTTACTCCTTTTTTGTTTTTAGTTTCAACTGCTTTGTAAAAAAGTATTATTAATATTAAATATAATTGTGAAAAAATAATAAATCTAGTATTTACAACCCTGTGGTTTTCAACATCTTTTTATATAGAAGGTGTACATTTGAGTGCAGTAAAGCAAGGTGAGAGATCAACTGCCTTTGCCTAGCAAAATGATTTTCATTTTGCTACCTCCATAAACAAATGGGGGTTTTCAACTGTTCTGACAGTTTTGTTTGGGTGTTCTGGCAAAGATGCCAGCTAATGAGATGGTGAGGAACAGAGCCATGAAATGTGTGTTCAGGTGCATGCAGAGGATGAAGTGAGAAGGTGACTATCATTCCAATGGAAACTGTTTTTTGTTTCCTGGCTTCTGTGCGTTTTGGTGTGTAAACTGAAATTTCCATTGTAACATAGGCTGGTTTATGTCACTTCAGGTTTAAATCTTTAAAATAGAGGTGGGGAAGGGTATCTTCCAGATCTGAAGATTTCTCGTCAGTAAAGAGGACTAAGTTGTTACCTCATGCCTTTGGGGAACCTTTTCTTCCTGTGATGGGGAAACAGACAACAGACTGAGGTGGTTTCTTCAGAAAAAGCTGGGGGAGGTGGTTGTGTTAAAGAAGCGGAATTCCTGGTGTTGATCAAGTGGTAAGGATGGGTTGGTTTAATTCAGTAAAAACATTTGAAAAAATAAATCAGCAGGTCTGAACTGAGCATGTGCTAATCTTCCTCTGTGACTCAGGAGCTGCTCTGGCTGGGAGTGGGGATATGGATTTTTACCCAATTCTAAGATTTATTAAGACATACCCAGGGAGAATGAAGTGATTTATGTATTTCTGGAAACTTCAGCCTTCTCTCTGCTTTTTATTTTAACCCTCAAGTCCCAAAGTTTTTCCTGATGAGACACTTCTAAGCTGTTGAACAGGGTGGGAGGAAGAACCTCTGTTTGTAAAGCTGCTCTCTTGGCTCACAGCCTGCACAGGCAGAGGGGAGGGTTATTCCTCTGGCTTCAGAGCTCTCCCTTGACCACAGTCAAGTCTGGAAAGGTGGTGCTTGTTGCTTTGTAGCTTGAGAGTGAACACGCAGAAGGCATTAGGTGAAAGCGAACTATTTAATGAATCCATTGTTCCTACTTTGGTATGAATTCCCAAGAACTTAAAATGATGAAAGATCATATTAAAAAGCCTTCAGGAGACGTTTCCCCCCCCACCCCTGCTCCCTACTTAGAGCAGTTATGCAAGAAGCCTCTGAACTCTGCTGGTGCAGATGTTCTGGAAATGTTTTTGTCTGGAAGAAGCTAGAGAACAAACCTAGGGTTAATGCAGTGCTGTTAAACCGCTGTATAATGGTACTTCACCCACTTGTTTGGGGAACTGAAAAATCCCAGGTCAAGCAAGTGTTCAAAGACAGAAAAAAATACCCTAGAAATGTTAGTTGCTCAAGAAATGCAGATCGGGATTTTTTTCTTGCCTTTCAGATGATTTATTTGCTGGAGGAACAAAGTTTTTTGGTTTCTTTAAATTGCAGATGAGGTCTGGTGTATATGTAGTTCTCTCAATGGTTCATCAGGAGATCCTGAGCACTGGAATTAAAACTGAACCCAAAAACCATGTCGTCACTCTCATAATATTTACTTGGCTTTATTTATGCCTTTCAAAAACAAGAGAAAGCTTTTATGAGTGATACAGCATACTTAGTTGTTTAAAAAATATGTTCCTTATACTGGAAATTTTTAGTAATGAGCAACAGAGGGTGGACTGGGGAGGGAGGGCAACGGAGAGTCTGTCGGCAGGGCTGTTCCCGGGTGCTCCTCAATTACTTGCGTGTTAAGCAATGAAAACAATAATTGCACCCGTATCTGCTAGGAGCTGCTCTCCTAGCAGAGACTGAACGTGGGGGTGAAATGTGGGTACTAACAAATACAATCTGCTGTGTTTTGACCAGGTCTGCACTGTTTTGACTCAAAACTCAAGGCATTAGATTGTGCTCATGCGCTCAGCTCAAGGGTTTAGATCGGGGTGTTTTCTCTTGGGCTCTGTCTTTTCCCTCCCTAGGAGATGTCTGATAGGAGCATCAGCATTCAGAGAGCGCTGTGAAGGAGGAGGGCACCCAGCGTGACAGTGTCCCTATGTCTCACCAGCAGCGCTGCGGTTAACAGCCACCAGGCAGTTCCCATCTCCAGCGGGTTGTTCGTTCAAGCCTGGCTGCACATCAGCACACATCCTGCATCACGTCGGATCCACCCTGTGGATGATTTTTGCTCTGAAAAGTGACACCTTTTCAGGGATCAGGTGAGCCAAGAGCAGGGCACAGGGTGTTTCTGTCCGTGCTCTTGCTGAACACTGAAACGGTAGGATTTCCAACTGCAGGAAAAGCCGGTCTAGACTTGGATGGGCTGAAGAGTTTGTTTGGTTTTTTTTTTTGTTTTAATTTCTCCTTTTGGATTGGAAGATTAGCTTTTGGAACAGCTCTGCAACCACAAAGGAAAAGCATACGGCTGCTGGCTGGGTGGTGGCCTGGCCCAGCTGCACCATTGTAGCTGATTTTCTGTGAGCTTCCAAGCCTGACACACACCCTGCCCATATTCCCAGCTTCAGAGCCAGCCGCTTCAAAAACCTCCATCGGTTTTTATGAAGCAACCAATGGCTGCGATAGAAGAGGTCTCCTCGGCTCAGTTTTGGCGGTGAATACACGTTTTCATTGCAAGGGGCTGGCAGGTATGCAGCCGCTGCTCTGATGTCTATTTTTTTCTGTGATCATTTCTCTTTTGAAGTGCATAGCTGCTAAAAACCACTTTCTGCATGGAGGAAGATCTCCACTGATAATCTAATAATTCCATCCCTCCCTCTGTGGCTGCCAGGTCTCCTCGGCTCAGTTTTGGCGGTGAATACACGTTTTCATTGCAAGGGGCTGGCAGGTATGCAGCCGCTGCTCTGATGTCTATTTTTTTCTGTGATCATTTCTCTTTTGAAGTGCATAGCTGCTAAAAACCACTTTCTGCATGGAGGAAGATCTCCACTGATAATCTAATAATTCCATCCCTCCCTCTGTGGCTGCCATAGTTTACTCATCAAGGTTTTGTGTGCTGCTTACTGAGATCTGGGACCATGGGCAGCGTAGGGATGGCAAGGGAAAGAACTTGGAAAACTCTTTTTAGACAGAATGGAAGGAAAATGGGTATGTTGAAGTACCTGGCCTTTCAGTCTAGTTCTAGTGCATTAAAATGGGGAGTTCCTGCCCAGTTGGCCTACAAGATGCACTTTCATAAAAACCAAACAAACCAAACCTGGCTCCTAAAGCTTTACTTCATCCCATACTGGAAGGAGTAATCTTTGGTTGGCTGATGGCTGCTTTGGGGGTGTGATTGCCATGTCATTAGCTGTTCTGCTTCTTAGGTGTGTTGCATCTCATAGGATCATCAAACCACGGACTGGTTTGGGTTGGAAGGGACCTTTAAAGGTCATCTAGACCAACCACCTGCAGTGAGCAGGGACATCTTCAGCTACAGCATGTTGTCCAGAGCCCCAGGGTCCAACCTGCCCTGGAATGGTGCCAGGGATGGGGCTTCTGTCACCTCTCAGGGCAATCTGGGCCACTGATTCACCACCCTCAGTGCAACAAATTTCTCCCTTCTCTCTGGTCTCGATCTCCCTCCTTTGGTTTAACCCATCACCCTTTGTTCTGGCATAGCAGGCCCTGCTGAAAAGATTGTCCCCATCTTTCTGATAGGTCCCTTTAAGTACTGAGCCACCACACTAAAGTCTCCCCGCAGCCTTCTCTGCTCCAGGCTGAACCCCCCCAGCTCTCTCCCTTCCTTCTCCTCCCAGCAGAGGGTTCCACCCTCGGGTCACTCCTGGGGCTCCCCTGGCCCCACTCCAGCAGCTCCCTGTCTCTGCCGGGCTCAGACCGCTGATTTTTAACCACCCATCCTAGCCATTTTCAGCGGTGTGTTGACCAGGAGGCTTGAGCAGGCAGCGAGGAGCTGTGCGGGGAGCAGGAGGGTTCTCCATCCCCTCTCACGCCTCCCGAGCCCGCAGCGTGGCTCCGCGGCCGGTGCACTGCGGGGCCGGGCCGTGGGATGGCAATGTTGGGCTGCCTTTCCAGCCAGCAGCCACCCGCCGCCCTTCTATTGTCCCTTGAAGGAGCATCTCCTGAGTGATTCAACTAAGAGGAAGGGCTGGGACTGGTCCGTGGCAGGACCAGGAGAGGATGGGGAGGGGGAAAAATGTGGGTGCTGGAGCTGGGGAAGGAGTTTCTGCATCATTTGGGAAAATGCAACAGGGCTGGAAATACCGTGACAGAGACAAACGATTCTGGTTGCCCAGCTAGATTTTTTCCGCCGTGAGTCTGTTACCTTGAATATATGAAGTATGCTCATTTTCCAGTGCCTGGGTCGTTTCTAAAGTATCGGTTTTAAGTACTGGAACATTCATAATTAAAGTTTCTGGAGGATTTGGGAAGTAGTTCTCTTCAACTATTATTTTAAACTATGGTTAAGAATGTCTCTTGTAGAAGGTACATCCTGTGGATATTAAAAGTGGGCTCATCCCTGTGGAAAAATGGGATGGGATGGGAAAAAGAAGCAGTTATAATGCGAGATGGTCCCTCTTTCTGCTCTGGGCTAGAGTCTCCTACGTGGAAGAAACTTTTGGTATTAAGCTCCTTTATTCCAAAAGGACAATGTCTACTCCGTATGTGCATAAAAAGCTTGTGGCTTCAAGGACTTGGCTTTTTCACTGTTTAAAAATAGGATTACAGTTCCGTTAATCTGATTATGAATCTGAACTGTGTGGGCCTGTCCAGCGGGCTCTCGCCGGCTGGTCCTGGTACTAATCTCACTGGAGTGACTGGGATGTAAGCACGGGGACAGAGCCCACACGCCAGGCAGCCTTTTCGTATTTCGGAGAGCCCTTGAAATATTTCCTCAAGCAATCCCACGTGGGAATAGAAAACATGCTGCATAAGATGCGTTTATGCTTGTATACAGAGTTATGTGAGAAAAATACTGTCTCTTAATCTGTAGGATCTCTAACATACAGTGTGAACTACTTACTAATAGGGGAAGGCACTTAATGTGATTGTGCAATATGACCTTTCTCTGCCAGCCAGGTTACAAACGTACTCTAGGCAGGTAACGGCAGGGTTATAACTCAGCTGGAAGAACTAAGCCACACTCTTCAAATTTTCCCTTCGTCTGCCTTTTTTTCTTTTTTCCTATAGTGGAAACAGCGGCTGCTCTATGCAAGAACAGGGGAGGGGGCAGGAGCAGCCAAAGGAGCTTTTGCCCACCTAACGCTTTGGACCGGGGGGGTTGGCGCAATAAATGAAGTAAAGTGAGACGCTTGGGTGTGCTTAGGGAGGTTGCATGAGCATCGCAGTGTTCCCCCCTCCGAACGGCTGGATGTCTTGGTCCTACAGCCGGCGGTGTGACCTCACGTGGTGGTGTGTGATCTCTGAAGGTGCATCCTCTCTGGGTTAAATCCTGGGCTCAAGAAAGTGGCCCTTCCTTCTCCTGCCCCTGCTCTCTGCTCACCCCCGGCACGTGGCGAGGTCCGGGACCATCATTGCTCTGGAGGTACAAGGAGGTGGGAACGTGCCAAATGAGAACCAAGGAGATCCAACACGGGAGTGTGCTGCTCCACCTCATCATTTCCATGTGTGCTGAAGTCGCACGAAGTTTTCAGTTCTGATGACTAACTTCTTTTCTTTATTGGGAAGAAGCCAACTGACAGCTCCTCAGCCCCAACCCTTCTCTTTTTTATGGCCTTTTAACCACGCTAGCTCTGCCGTTTCCTGTAATTCATAGGCCACAGTGGCTTTCCCTTGAATCAGGAGATTTTTGCTGGCGATTTGGAGCATGCTGAGTGTAATCCCATTCCCTCTCAGAGACTTGCCACATCCCCCTCTCTTGGAAAAGTGTGCCCTTACTTTTTATTTTAGCTCAAACATCTGCCCATGTCCTGTATTTCAGGACCTGATGAGCAGGCTTGTGGGGAAGGGGGAGACACAGAGTTTGATGAGGTTCCTTTTGCAAGGTGAGTGAAAGATCCATGTGTGCAGAGTAGCACAGGCTGAGGATAACCCCAGGCCACGCAGAACGAAACTGGGGCACCGACAGTTGGAAATAATAGTGAAGCATTTTGAATCCTGGGAAGCAGAAAGGAATTGCAGTCGTGGTTGGGCGGGGGTTTCCCTGTATGGAAGGGATGAAAAGGTCAGTATAGCAGAAAAGGTTTTCTTGGGTTAAATTGTGGTTTGGGATTCTTCTACTAGGGAAGAATTGAGGTCATGGGTCCCACTCCCTGGAGAAAGATCTCAGAAAGGCAATTTTGCCCGGTGCCTGTCTGGGGTGTGAGTGCCTCCATGTCTCATCATGGTCAGCTTCTGAGGAGCCCTTTTGGGGATCTTCATCAAGCTCTTCTCTGCCTGGTAGCACACATGAAGCTGTGGGGAAGCTGTTACTCACTGTGCCCAAACCAGTGCTGCATTTGTAACCCTTCCCCGGCATTCTGCTGCTTGTGAAAGCACGTGGCCTCAGCCCAGGAACCCTCCTCACCTCCCAGCCGGCTTTTGCCAAGCGACGATGCTCCTGTCCTTCCCTGGCTTCACCCAGGGAAAAGTCCAGCTTCGACTCTTCCTCTCCCTCTCTTTCGCCATTTAGTTCTTTTCTTCCTCTTCCCACAAACATACTTTTCACTCAATACTTCTGTGTTCTGCCTGCGGCAAAGGAGACCTCTCGCTCTTCTTCCCTGTTCATTGCTTGTATTTCTCCTGTAGTTTGTGTTTAATTTTATCTTTGTTTAATACCATAAATCATGGCGGTACTTTCCTATTGTTATTTGTTACTCCTGCCATCACAAGAGTTCACCGGCGCTGACCTCTCTATGAGGATTGCACCATCACAAGAGCCATAAAACCCACACAAAAGCATTTTTTCAAGAGGTATCATCAAGTTGGTTAAGATAAGCAGATTGTGACATTACCTGCTAGTTCCCAGAAGCGTGACAGTTACTCGCTCTACAGGGATCATAAATACCTATTGTGTATGGCTCGCTTTGACCTATTAATGTGCTGTATTTTTGGTACAGCATATGTGATTTGGTTCTCTTTTGCAATGGTTCTTGCACAAGAGCAGCCTGCCGTTGTGCTGAGAATTTCTTCTCAGCTCGTTGTGGGTGACACCACAATATAAATACATTTAAAGGGGGAAAGACTGGCAACCGGAGATGCAAAAGTGGGTAGGAAATGGAAATTTTCAGGAGGGCAGTGGGTTATTCTAGATCTGCTGCTTCTATAAAACCTAGAGGGGTTTGTTCCTGTAAGATGTCAAGGGTTTGGGGCTGTGGTACTGGAGGCTGAAGGACTTGGTGGATGAACCACATGTGCAGTTAGTGCAAACAAAGAAAAAAGAAATCTTCACACTGTACACCTAACATCTTCACTCTGTCGAGCCCGTCAGTAGAGCCTCCGGATGGAAACAGACTGACCTATTTCTGGTCGGTTTAATTAGGAAGGTGGGAAAAACCAGAGAGCTGCCTGTGCTCTCGCTCCCCCAGGCACCAAAGCACGTGCTGCATGAATGCATCAGCACCAGGCAAAACCAGGGCTGCAGGGCTGCTCCTCCGTGCCGTGCCTCCTGTCTGGCTCTTCATGGATCAGGGATGCTACCCCTGACCCAGGATGCTGGGTCAGGGTCCCTGTTCCCTGTGCTTGGTCCCTGTCGTAGAATCATTGTACGGTTTGGGTTGGAAGGGACCTTTAAAGCTCATCCAGTCCAACCCCCTGCACGGAGCAGGGACATCTGCAACTAGTGCAGGTTGTTCAGAGCTTCAAGGTCCAACCTGACCTGGAACGGTTCCAGGGATGCGGCTTCTGTCACCTCTCGCGGCAACCTGGGCCAGGGTCTCACTCCCAGCATAGAAAATTTCTTCCTTACATCGAGCCTCAATCTCCCTCTTTTAGTTTTAACGCACCACCCCTTGTCCTGGCACAGCAGGCCCTGCTGGAAAGATTGTCTCCATTCTGGTAAGTCCCTTTAAGTACTGAGCCACCACACTAAGGTCTCCCCGCAGCCTTCTCTGCTCCAGGCTGAACCCCCCCCAGCTCTCTCCCTTCCTTCTCCTCCCAGCAGAGGGTTCCACCCTCGGGTCACTCCTGGGGCTCCTCTGGCCCCGCTCCAGCAGCTCCCTGTCTCTG
>NW_010430225.1:0-3061 GCF_000710305.1 Buceros rhinoceros silvestris
CAGGAACAGAAATCCTATGCTTTTTTCCCCCCGTCTTTTCTTTAGAAACAGGTAAATGATTTTGGCTGCAGCTTCCAGAAGTCTTGCAAAGCAGACCCCCTGCTTTGGGAATCATCAGCCCAAAAGTCACATTTGGCAGAGTCATGTGAGAAACAACACTATGGAGGGAAGTACTGAGGGCTTTAACGTTAAGCAGAGCTTCACGTCTCCCAAGTCTCAGTAGTAGTGTATTACCCAGAGCAATAGACTGTCTGGAGCGTTTTATAAAATTCTGGGTGTAATTTTGAAATTAGGTAGAACTCTAGTAAGGGAAGTCTCTATAAAAGTTGGTTGGTTTCTTGTTTCGTTTTTTTTTTTGTGTGGGTTCTGTCTTGAAAATACTAATATGACATCAAGGTGTCATCCATTTATAATTCTGGACAATTTGTCAGCAGGGTGCTTAAAACGCTAAGTCCTGACATTGGTTTCATGCAGAGATTGTGCAGGAGGGTTAATCGGCAGGCCAAAATAAAGTCACTAGATTTTTTTTTCTTATATTCTGTTATGAATCATGTCCTTATGTCAATTAAAACCATCTGTGCATGTCTGTTTTAAAATGATTTATAGACATGCATCCTCTTTCTTCTCATACATTCCAAGGAATCTTAACCTGGTATGTACGTGCTCTGTATTTCTCCATAACTGGAAAAAAAAAATACTGAATTAAGTATGGTACATTCATCCCAAGGATTTTGTGTGGTAGAAGATAATGAGAGACAGTTGGGAAATCATATGGAACTATGGTATAGAATTATAGATGGAGCAGTGGCAAGGCCTTTAGCTGACGTTGCCTGAGTGTGATACAAGAATGCTGGAAGCTCCTCAGGAATTCTACAGAAATCTCTTTTTTTCTAGAGAACTGAAACAAAGCTAATTTTGTAAACGTTGGCATTTGTAAAAGTGACGAGAAACTTCTTCAAAAATTCAGCAGTTTTGTCTTACTGTTCATCTCAGTTCTGTGATAGAAAGAAACAAATGTATTTTATGCAGGGCTGGCAAAGGCTTTGAAAATGTTCCTGTTTTGAAAGGAAGAGAAAAGTTGAACTCTTTTTTTTCATGGGTACTCCTGCCATTCGATTTTTTTTTCCTGATAGAATTAATTTTTTTTAAGAAGTGGAGAAAACAAGGAGGGGGATTTTCTAATGAAACTGGTTTTACAATTTTGTTCTAGAAAGTTAACTTGACATAAAATTTCCACCTGTTTTGGTTGGTTTTTGTTTGGTGGGGTTTTGTTTGGGGGTGTCTGTGCATCTTTTTGTCCTCTGTAATCTATAGAGATAAAAATATGTGGTTGACTCATGAATCAGCAGCTCGCATTTCGGTTACTGTCACCGTCTGGTACAGTCACAACTTAGGTGAAGTACGACCAATTCTTGACTAAGTGGTATATAAATAGTAATCAGAGTAGCAGTAGGCAGGAATTATTTCCTTCCTCCCATCCACTGCCTTTCAGAGTGTTGCAGAGGAAAAATCTGGGTGTCTGTTTCAATTTCCTGATCTTTTAGTTTCTTTTTGAGGACAGATTCTGTGTGAAATCTGATAATGTGAGAATCCTTGTTTTCAGTTTCAAAGAGGAAGGACAATGTGACACTGAGCAGTTTCTCTCTCTCTCTCTTACTCTTTCTCCTTCTCTTTTTTGGGTGCAAGTTTTCTCTGTTTCAGTAGTTTGCTGGTCACTACAGCAGGACAATCCTAGTATCAATCGTAATATCAAAAAATAACGTAAAAAGTTAGGCTCTTGAATTTGGCCATTAAAGTAATTGATAAGGTTTGCCAGCAGAAGTGCGTACTTAAACTGGTCTGTTGATCTAAGTGAAACTTTTCCATAACTGTGGAAAACTCCCTAATAGAATAATAATTGCTACAGTCTTTCTTTTTCTAGTACACGTTCATGAATTTTTACTTTTGTAATACTCCACTTAACTTCTTTCAGTCTCCCCTGTGTGTCTTTTGTCAATATGTGCATTCTGCAACAGGAATTTATTGCTAGGAATTAGTCCAGGTTCACAATCACGCTTAAGTCAGTACTTTTATCCTTAATTTCTTGAGTCATGTGGTAGAGAACCTTATGTTTGACATCACGGAGCTCAGTAAAACTTGGCCATTGAAACACTGGTTCCATTGAAAAACATCTGGAGGGAAACCAATAGTCAGACATACCCTGCTAGACTACACTCAGCATACCCAGTCTCCTGGTCTTTCTCTTTGAGTACTGCTTTGCAAAAACCTGGCTACGCTTCCAGAAATGTACAAACACAAGAACAAAATGGATGCACTCCATGTTCCTAAGAATGTCATATCTTGGCTGTGCTGAGGTGTCTGCATGCTTGCTTGGCCATAGCACTGACTGGTTTTTATGTTGCTCTTTATCATACCGATGCTAAAGTTAGACTGAAAAGCCCTACAAAGACATCTGGTTCTTTTGCTGTTACCTCTGCACGCTTTTTCCATAGAGTGTATTTCTCATGTTTTACTTAGCTGAATTTTAAATAGCTCAAATTGTCAAGTTTCTGCAATTCCTTTTGGACCTCTTCAACAATGTGTGAGATGTCTTGCTTAAGACTGACAAATGATATTATCAAATTGGAGTTTCCTTTTCTGTTCACTGTGTTCCAAGTTTTAAGAAGAAACTCCAACTCCTTTTTCCTCTGTAGGTCAGCATCCTTCTAAAAAGGGTTCTAAAGGGATATGTCAATATATTAAACTGCAGAGAAGCTGTGTAGCATTGCCACAGAGTCCAGCCTTGGAGAAAGTTAATGATCTGGTAATCTTTATACTCTTTATTTTAAAACAAATTTAACAGTGGATTGTAGGGTTTTGGGGGTTTTTTAGTACTTAAAAGCAAGTAGAAAATAGGAAATAAATTTGTTCTTAAATTGATTCTGTTCAACTGAGTTTCTGGTTACAGACTTTGAGCTAGTGAAAAACATTTAATTTAGTCACTGGTGCTGAGAAACAATACCTGCATTTAAAAGTGCTTGTTACAGCTTTCGAATTGTGCAATATGAAAATGGAGGGAAAG
>NW_010430225.1:3155-12648 GCF_000710305.1 Buceros rhinoceros silvestris
AAGAGTATCTTGTATATCACTGTGTGGCACATCATAACTGGAAGATCTTTAGAGATAGTTAAATTTCTTTGCTGATTCATGAAAGCAATTTGACAATTACTCAAAGTTCTGTTTTGGAATGGAGAAAAAAACCACCTAATGCCTAGGTTTTTTCTAAAGTTTGTATTTATCTTAACATGTCTCCTATTATTTGATTACCCGTAAACATCCAGCCAGGATTGAAGAGGAGTCCTGATTGTGTGCACAGCATCTAGCCCACCTTTTCTATCCTGCAACTTGGATTTGAGCTTTTCCATTCTGTCAGCATATCAGTATCTTCCTTCAGGAAGGGAAAAAGAGATTTTTAACAACTCTTTAAAAACATCACTAACAACTTTAAATGTTTTTCTTAACTCTCCACAGTCTACCGAAAAGTTAGCTAAATACTACTGATACATCAGTGTGCGTTTCAGTCTAGATCCATCAGGTGTCTCTGACAGAAGAAAGGCTGAAAACAGACGTCTTGACTTTGAAACCAAAAGCAGCTGATGTCTTTTCACAGGAGCGAGACAAACATTTCTATTCAACAGGAGCACTGCAGTCATCCATATGCATGTGCGTGTATATGGGATTACAGGCTCTCCTTCTCAAATAGTGAGTGTTTGTGGGGAGCTGGCAACAGCCAGCTTTCACTTTCCTGTTTTTTTCTGGTTCTGCTTCATCTGCTGCTCCTCAGGCTTCTTTCCTCTCCACTGGGTACAAGGGACACAGGAATGGAGGGAAAGCACCAACGTGTGTTTAGTTCTTCAACCAAGCACCAAAATCATGAACTTGCTAAAAGTCTCAAAGGCAGCTGGAAACATCGGGACAAAATTAAGTGAGAAGGAAATACTAAAAGTTAAAAACAACACTAATTGAAAGAAATCTGAAGGGAGATTTATTGCTGTTCCCTCTGAATCAGTGACATTTTGTAGGCCAGAATTTGGCCTCTGTACCTTAGCAAGCTCTCAATCTTCTGTGTTTGCAAATCCAAAATGAGCTGTGGATGTTATCCTTTCTTCATTACAGTTCAGCTTTATGCTGAGATATAAGATAACCGAATTTCAAATTAAAACTAAAATCTCAGCTGTTGGGTTTTTTTTCCTGAAGGCAGATGTATTCATTTAAATTCCATTCTGACTCATTTTCTTTCAAGATCTGAAGCTTGACTCCATAAATAAGCAAATCAATTTGTTTTGTTTTGTAATGGACCGTTAACTGGTAAAATATAACCAATCATCGCTGTTCAGTATGGTAAAAATACATGTATTGTCTTGATAAATATGCCCATGTGGGTAACCTCCTGGTCAGTTCAGCTGGAAGAGAGGCATGCAGGGAGATCTCCCTGTGTGAAGAGGAGAGGCTAAGAGACCTGGTTTTAAATGTGACTGAGGCAGCAGCCAGGAGCTGTTAGTTCTGGCCCTGCTCCATCAGTACTGGTACGGGTTTGCCACTAATTGCCAACAGGCAGCGAGAGCAGTATTGTTTGCTGCCAAATTTCTAAAGAAAAATCAGTGTCCATGTGCCACAGCCACTGCTGACACCAATTTAAGGATTCAGAATCAGGCAATGGTTTCTGCTCATGTTACTCTTTTTTTTTTTTCTCTTCTTAGGCCTTTGCAGTTCCTGGTGAGATTATCGCTGCTGTAATTTTATCCTCTAATTGGTAGATACTGTACAAAATAACTTCTCATCAATGAGAAAATGATCATGTGTTTGAAAGCCCCTGATTTGAGGCGCAGCTGAAAACTTGACAGTTTTGCGGACAGTAGAAAATGTGACTTGTTTAGGCCATTTGCAGATTGAAAAGTGGAATCATCAGTAAATTTTGCATACTCTAATATGTTAACATCCAATCTAATTTTAAATGATTTTCAGGTACATCCAGGATATTCTATAATTAATTGTTAATAAATGGGAGACATGGCTACAGCAACATGCACAGAATGACATTCCGTTCCGTTACAAAACCAAAGATAACTAAAACCGAAATGGGCTCTTTCTTGTCTGCGTGGTCTGCCTTGAGAAGGCAGGAGATGCAGCCTGCAAAACAGAATAAAGAAAAATCTGTTAGTTCAGTTTATCGATAATCAGAACAGAAAATAGAGGCAACGTGGTGAATGTGGCTTGCTCAGCACAAAGTGGGACTTTAATGTAAGATAGTCAAACTATTGTTTGCCCTTCAAATTCCTCATCAGTATTCTGCCTTATGCAGTGGGAACATCTATTAATTACAATGGAATCAGTACTAGGTGAAAATTGTAACCATGGCTATGGATGACGCCCGACAACTTGCAATGCTGCTCGCGCAGAGAGGACTGCCACTTAGACGTGTCGTTGCTGCATTCGTAGCCTGATTCCTGAACTCTGTGATTAAGCACTGCTGAATATCTTCCCCCACTATTCTCTCTCTCGCCTGCTTTTATTTCCTGTGAAGATTTGGACCTCTGTTCTTTGCATCTCCTGCCATGGCTCGAAATCCTGCTTCTTGGTTCTTTCAACCTGCCACATCCAATAATCACGCACAGAAAACGCTTATGCAAGCCAGTTGGCTTAGGTTTCTGTCTTAAGGGAAGAGTGCATCTGTTTTTTGGATTAAATCATGCTTATAAAGTCGAGCTTATTCAGTTGACAGAAAAAAAATGCATAATTTAAAGCTTTCATTTGCTCTTGTGCTAAAAGATCTCAGAGCCTTAATTCACCCTCGTTTTATCCTCGTAGAGCAATGCAAAATTAGAGTTCATTATGGTGATCCAATCTCTCCTTTTGTCTTGATTGGAGACACAGTAAGCTCTTTGCCAGAGATGTCGACTTTACCGAACAAGCCTTTCAAGGCCTGCAAGCCCTCTGTTGTTTTCCCAGTTGGCTAATTAGGGTGGATTAGTGCCCATCAAACAGACTCTAGGGATGAGCCAAAAGCTGAAGAGGAAGGTAAATCTCGACGCCAGTTCCACCTTTGCAAGGACTGCTGCCCTGAGACATGAGGTGAGGTGCTGGAGGAGAGCAGGGTACAGCTGCAAAGGTCATTCTGCCCTGTAGCAGGACAACAACCTAAATGTGGAGCATGAGCTCATGCCTAGAGATGATGATTTTTTTTGGTTGACTTATTCCAATAGCCATTTGTTTTGCGATTAAACTGCAGGCACATTTCAAAATAAAGTGTGACTTTGAATACAAAAAGCTTCATTAGAAAAAAACATCAAAAATGGAACAGTTCTCTTCAGAGAATGAGAGAAAAATGTATTGGTTTTCTGACCAAAAGAATTAACAGAAACCGTCATTGGTTTGTGATTTCTTTTTTATTTCTTGACCAGAGTTTGTGATTTCTTTCAGGTCAAGTTTGGTGAAGAAGATTTCACTCCAATCTCCTCTTCTCAATGAGACTGGAAGAAAGACTTAATGGAGAGACCTGCACAGCAACTTTTAAAAAATACATCTGTAGGCATCCTGGGTTTTTAAAAGGTAGGTCGGCTGTGTTGAGATTGATCTGTCTTCATGGTCAGCACAGAAAAAAGGAGCATCTAGCTCACAACAAATCTTGCTTAAGCTGGGCTTTAAATTAGGTCAGACAAGTAATCTGAAAGTGTTTATTTCCCTCTGCTAAAAGGACGGTTCAGATGACTGGGTCATACACAAACGTGTACAGAGGCATTTGAAGTGAGGTGAGAAGAATCCTGCTTTTAAAATTCTCTGAGCCTTTGCATTTCAGAAAGAAGCAAAGAAGCAGAAGGAAAGGTAGAAGTTTAGATAGGCCTCACGCTCAGGAAAAAACAGTGCTGTTTTGTGGCAAGGGTGTGAGAAATCGGTTGTCTCTATGTTCTGTGAGTAGGGAATGAAAAGATCTGCTCTGGGGCAGTAGCATCTCAAGTCTGGTAACCTGGTTCTCACAGATGAGAGTGAAAGCTGGAAAATAACTGGAAAATTTATTCATAAGGTCGTATGCTACATTTCAAACAATTAGTGGAATTATTCACTGGTTACTAATAATTGGTCAGATGATTGCATTGCATTTAATAAACAGTAACTAACAAAAGAGTTGGAGAAAGTTTTTCCGCATCCCCTTCAAATCCCTGTCAGGTATTGAACTACTCAAGAGACTAAAAGTTTTGACAGAACAAAATTTTCTCAGCTCTAATAGCTATATTTGTCTTCAAGAAGCAAACTAAAGATTGGCAGCAACTCGGTTTGCATATGCTTTTGAAAGTGCGTAGATTTGACTGAAACATATGGTGACAGGTAGGTATGCACTGGGATTTACGAAATACTTGGTGTAATGTATGTGCATAAAGGTAAATCTTCCAGACTGTGACAGGATGCTGCGCACTGAGCCTTTGCCGCTGCAGATTCACTGAACTTTTCCTCTGACAGTCTGGCTCCCACCCCAGTCCCGAGGTCTGTACCTGTCATGGGAAAAGATTCATTAGTGCGTGACGCGCAGTAGCTGTGGGATCCCTTTGTACGGCCTCACGGCATCCTGCCTTGGAGAGTGAGTGCTGCAGTTAAAAGCCGTAAGCTGGGCCTCTGCTATTGTCTGTGTTTTATGAAGAGAAGAGTGTCTGTTACGGTTTTTTGGGCTTGTTTTGGAATCTCAAGGACCTCTTAATTTGGAAATACCCTCGGTGTGTCATTTTTTGGTTGTGGTTTTTTTTCCTCCTAGTAATTGTAAATGGTGGTAGTTTAAAAGGAAAAAAAAAGACTCTGAGTGTTCATTGCCTCTAAGGTGTATAGAGCCAGTCATGTTAACTACATGTCACAGAGTAATGAATAACCCCGCTTTTTTCTCACGTGGGGAATAACCTGGGATTTGTCAGATGGGGCATTGTGTGTTAAATGAACACCCCCAAACCAAACTTTGCGCCACTCCAATTATGCGAAGACAGACTCTGGTTCACTGCTTTCTTAAGTCTTAAAGCTTTACAGCTGTGGGAACAGCAGCCTGACACACTCTTCTGCAAACACCAGAAGTCTAAGCTAAAATGTAAAGCATACATTTCGCATTGCCGATTGCCTTTGTAGCATTCATCCACATGCTCCAAGGCCTGAGCACTGGTGAGAATACTAAGTGGAAAAAAAAAAATCTTCGGAGCTGAAAAACTGTTATGGTTACAACATATTATTGTGTAATTGTCTAATTTTTGCAACTTTGGAGGGTGTTTATGTTCGCAAAATTAATTAGAGTGGAGTGTAACTGCTTTTAAAAACGTCACTCCTCTCAAAACTGTGGTTAGAAATGTATGCCTCAGTGAATATACACTTCGTTATTATTGAATATAAAAGTTTATTGTTCATTACATGGAAAATTGCAGTTGAGGCATTTCACAGCTTCAGGAAGGATTATTATCACTGATTAAATTATGGCAAGATTTTTCATGGGTCAGTAAATTGAAATAATTTTTATTTGAAATGCATTCAGAAGTATTTATGCAAAACATAAGTGAAGTCAGTTATTTAAGAGAAAAAAATCAGCGGACAATTTGGACAAAAGCAGCACAAAAAAGTACATGAAGTACAATTCTGGAAAATACTTATTACTGTAGTGGAGAAAAAATGTGCCCGCAAAACTCTATCCCCAATATGGATCCTTTGTATCTTAGTTTTGTATCTTGTTAAGGAGCCTCATTACAGTGGAGCCTGTTGTTAACCCTGTTCCTTCATGCTAACCTACTTGCCAGCTCGATTGTGATTTCAGATGCGTGTGTGTGGAGGGAAGAGACAATGCTCTCACGTCATCAGTTATCTATGCAGTGAGTAACAGTGTTTAGGATTATGTGGAGGTCCATGACTACTTATTCTTCTCGCCAGACCCAGGGCGGGTGGAGTCTGGTGGCTGGGCTGGTCCACAGAGACCTTTGTGCTGCTGGCCAGCTGGTCTGTGTATCCCCACAGCAACGGGATAGGCAAGTAAGCGTACAGGCTTGGGCAAGGGGCTCCACACTTGGCTGCTGTGTTTGGTGTCTGCTTCCAGCTGTCTTCATGTTCTAGAAAAGGGATCTCTCCGTTTCTTAATGTGATTCCTCAGTGGTCTTTGAGCTGTTTCATACTACCTCCCAGCCTTACCCATCTCCCTGTGATAGCTGTTGGCAGCTCGTGGTGCTGTTGGCAGGAGGCAGGACGTTTATTCCTTCTGGTGATGTACAATCTGTGTGCCTTGGTCCTGGTCTGCTCTGTGTCTTCCCTCTTGGAGGACTCCTGGACCAGAAGAAAATTTTAATGCTGCTGACTGCCTTGCTTTTGGGAGGTAGGAAATGTGCTGCTAGCTCCTTGGTTTAAATGAAATGGCAACTTCATCAGAGCAGACATGCTTCGGGACTGCAATGGCACATTGGCATAGCATTACCTTGTAGATGTAGAGTCATAGAATAGGACTGTGGCATCTTTTAGATTGGAAAAGACCTTTAATATCATTGTGTCCAACCATTACATCTCACTTTAGGGTAATGGTAACTCCTAAGGCCTCAGATCAGGTTGTTTCTTTGTCTTTCTTGGCCTACCGAAGCTCTTTAAATTTCTGCAAATCCCAGGTTCCTCTAGTGTCAGCTCCTAACATGCCGCTATTCATTTTCTTGCTTTTCAGTTAAATAACAACACCAGCAAGTGATGACTTAGTCTTCCTTGGTGCCGCCTTATACTGGACAAAGCTAAATGCATGGATCAGTGCCTGCACCATTTTCAATAGATGATTTATTATTTTATCAGAGTTTTGCAGCAACCTGTTTTGGTGAAGTGGAGTAGAAGCTGCCTATCTAAACAGTCTTTGCTCAGTCTTCTGCAGTCTATGCTGTCCAATTTAACTTCCTTAGGAAGAACAGATTTTACATCAGGTGCATGGGTGTTACGGGTCGAGGGTAGGTAAAGTATTCTGCCCCAACCCAAATAACTCAGAGCCACTGTCTAGAACAACTTCTGCCCAAGGTAAGCTAGTTGGCCATCTTTGCTTCACTGACTTAACTTTTCCTATTCGGTGATCAGGACCTGGCTTGTGTTTCTGGCATAGGAAAGAAACCTTGGCAGTTTCTTCACTATTGCTGCTCATTTGAGACCAAAGTGAATGTTGCTAGCCCTCTCTGTCCATTTTCTTCGATCCTTAAATGACCTGTAGAATTTGTCTCTAATTTTTCTTAAGCAGAACAGTTTTCCTGCGACAGTGAACAAATGAATATCTTAAATCATGCTGGTACAGTTTTGTCAATCTTTTTCCTGATATATCGCTCACTATGAGAAAACAAAGAACGTATCAATGGAAATGTATTTAATTACGCCTTTGAATACACAGATACCATTTTGCTTTGCTTCAGTTATTCATGGTTGTTGTATCCAGTCTCAGTTAAATAATGTATAAGCCAGAAATACGTAAATGGACAAAGTTTGTTTTGTATTTACCACCCAACAAAAAGACGGTGTTTACCAAATGAATACACTTTTGAGCACAAATTTCAGGGGCAAACAGTATAATCAGGGCCTTTTTTGTTTGTTTGTTTGCTATGTTTTTTTATTTAATGTGGGTGTTCCTTGAAGGAGGCAAGATGCATAAAGAGGCATTATTAGCTCTTAATTTAGGGAGCTAGATTACATCTCTGCTGCAACTCACCCGCTTAAAAAAACCCCCTGTGCTATGCAGAAAGCTAGATGCCTAGGTCAGTAGATGTAAATTGTTTTCCTTTTCCCCTCTTGTACATAAGAACGTAAAAGATGTTTTAAGACTCTCACTAAAAAAAAAAAAACAAAACAAAACCCACACCAAACCCCACCTCCCCCCACAAGAACCATCTCAATAATATTCTTATGCTGTAATCATCTGCAGAAGTCAACGACAAAACCCTGCTATTTTTTCCATGCAGTCTATGGTAAAAGTACAAGACCTTTGATTGATGTAATCATCCTGACTCCATCTCTCTGGAAGGTCTTTGCGCAGTTGTGTCTTGTTTCTGCATTGTCGTATAGGACATGGCCCTGGTGGAAAGCCAGTGGTTAATTCAGCCTTACTATGGCCTCTGGGCAGTTTCTCTTCTCCTAACAAACATCTTGGTACGTTGGCCGCTACTCTACATGTTGCCTGGCATTCTCGTGCTTAGTGATGCATGATTCTTCCCTGCTACAGCCTTCCCCTTTCTTGTGCTTCTTGGATAAACGCTGACTCTGGAACATCCTAAATGGTCAAAACTTTCCAGAACAGCAGCACAGGGAAACATAACTGTAACCATTTTCCTATTTATGCTGGCAAATTGGCAACTTGTCATGGTCTGGATCACAGAAGTTCGAATGGAGACGAGTCTCATAAATAGCATTTTATATTTCTTTTTCCAAAACCCCTTCAAACTTGATTTTATGATACACATATAAGTTAAGCATCATGACCTTTTGGCTGCTGCTGCTTGAATATGGCAGCTTTCCAGAACATGGGAACATGTTCTAGAAATCTCTTTTAAAATTTACTAGAACAAAGTCAGAGTTTTGAGGGGACAAAAGCAAAGGCAGAGCCTAGATTTAGCTGGCATTGATGCTTCCAGGGCGAAGAGACTTTTACTGACAAAGATAAGCTTTCTGCTTACTTTTCATTCTTAAAGGAAAATATGTGCCATAATAGATACTAAAATTAAATTAATGTTTTTAAATCTGTCTCTGTGAAAACTTTTAATACACAGATATTTCAAATGTAACAGAGAGGATTTTCTAGAGGGGGGAGAAAAATAGAGATACTTGTGATACACCCTGAAGCTTTTGGAAACATCTGATAGTGGTGAAGAGTTAGTTACTTTCCTACGGGAGAGCAGCATATGCCTATTTTGGGATGGGAAGAATTGAAATTCTTAAATTAGTTTAAAAAAGCACTTCAGTGGAAAGATGCCAAAAAAAAGCTGAACCCATTTAAGACCAGATTAATTCTGGCCTAGACTAATCTTTTTGGAAATCCCTTCAGGATATCTCTTTTCTAATTGTTTCTAATTGTTGTCCAAAAAATTGGTTTTTGTAGATATGGCAAAGCCTCAGAAACGCTTCCTGGTTCCAAGTAGTCACCAAACTGACTGTTTCTGCGCACGTGCCTATACCAGGAGGCAGGCATCACGCTGCATATTGGGTGTGAGAATAGCGCAATCTTTTGTGTGTAGAAACAAAGCCAGGTATGTCTGCTGAGCACCTTGACTCAAGACAAATGCTCTTTTTGCTAAGCTACCACAATCAAAGATCACTTGTTTTACCACTATTGTAAAATCACTCATAAAATCAATTGTATCTGTTGGGGAGATTGCCCTTCAGTAAATCTCTTCCTCCATTTATTCTTTGTAAAAATACAGCAGGGCAAATATTTATCCTTGTGCTAGAAGTGCTGGTGAAAATGTTGTGAAATTCGGACTAAAACAAATGTTGGCATGTTTGACATAACATTGACATGTGAAATACAGGCCAGGACCTCTAATATTTTTAGTTGCGTGGGCTGGTACAGGAGACCTTCCCCTCTCATTCCCCCCCTCTTTCC
>NW_010430225.1:12718-28308 GCF_000710305.1 Buceros rhinoceros silvestris
CTTTCCCTTCTTAGCCCAAGATTTGTTTTTAAACAGTTACAGTCAATGTGGTTTTACTCTGATGTTTTAGCATAGATGAAGCCAAAGACCCCCCCCCTCCATATGTAAAACTGAACGTGTCGGTATTCGTCCTCTCGTTCTTTGTTCATGTGGCCTTTATTTTGTTTTAAATGTCTTCCTGTGAAACCTGAATGGCTGCAAGGGGGTTACTCTGCCGGTGTATGGTCCTGAATCCTTCCCACGGTCTGAGGACAGCAAGGGAAGAAAGAGAGACAAAGCGCCCTTGCGATGTAGCCGTTGCCTTTAGGAGTCACGTACCAATTCAACAAGAGCCTTCTTGGACTGGGGCTGTGTTGGAACTGGAATACTGTTATTGCTACAGACATGGTCTCAGGAGGACTCTGCTTTGACTCACAAGAAAACACATAGAGTCATTTCCAGTAGATTAACGTGGGTGTTCTTTGTTTCTCCTCTGGTGACAGAAATGTCTCAGTCTGTTTTTTCGGACTGGAAATAGAGTTTGCATGTGTTTGATCTAATGCACTGTGACGAGAGCTGTCTGCGAAAGATGACTTTCCTTCATGTGGTATGGAAAGGGAAGTCTCTTCTCGTTTCGTAACTGAGTGTCACCCTAGAGCTAGGAGGAGGTTTCTCCCTTCAGAGATGCATTGTCCTGCCCTTTAATCTCAAGAGCTAGTAGAGAGCAGTCCTTAATCATATGCTTGTTTTTATCTAACTGGGTGCATTTTGGATCGAGTGCTCTCACGTGAGCGCATAAAAGCTTTGTTGTTCGGGTCTCATGTTTTATTACAGCATGTGTTAGCTCTGTAAGAAGCATCTATTAGTATTTTGATTTTTTTTTTTAAAGTTACAGTTCGGAAACGTTGATTTCAAATCAGCTCTTGGGTTTTTTTCTACCCCAGTGTTTTAGCCTGCTTTACAATGTCAATATGGTAAAACTATTTCATTCCGAGAGCAGCTATGTTAGCTATAGTAGAAGGGATGAAGCAGTAGCACAGACACGCTGCAGCTCTTTATGTGAGATACTCAAACACGGTTTCTACTATTGCTCAATTCCTGGTAAAACCTATGGAGCCCCGTTGTGGATGGAATCTATTTTGCTTGTAATTTGTGCCTCCTTTCCAGGTCTACACCGCTACTTCCTGTGTATATGTCTGTCCTTCTATTTGTGAGTAGCACCTTTTACATTTGTAGTTTGTGTTCGTGCATTGAGTCTGAATTTAGAAATCAAGGATGTGAAATTTTTGTATCAGGTTTATTTAGCCTTCAGACATGTAAGGGTAATAAGTGCTTGGAATCTTAAAAACATTTTTTTGATATAACTACACCAAATGAGTGGATAGTAGATGCAGTTAAGCATTTCAGAAATGTTCAGCGTAACTAAGTTAGACTTTACAGGTGAAGTCAGTTATATCTGATTTGTTTTGGAAATCAAGGCGGAGCATGAATGTTTCCCTTTCTTAGTACTTTCTGCAGAATTACAACCTGCCTCTCCTTTGTGATCACCATTCTTAATGACAGTGGCTGAGGGGGTGCAGATTCACGGAGGGAAGCAAGGTTGAATAACAAAATGTTTCCCCCCTGCAAAGATTAATCCCTTCTGTCCTGCTGGGATCACAGCCCAGTGTCATCCTCCACATGCTAAAGCAGTTACCACGATGGATGGCACTCTGTCTGCAGAGGAGAATCTAAGCGAATTCCAAACCCTTCCTCTCTTTACATGTGTGTTAAATTATCCCTTAACATTCTGCAGAGGATTGGCAATGGCTCCTGAGAGATGGGAAAGGGCTCTTCTGTAACAGTTCCATACCGTGCTATACTGGGGACAACTCTACGCTGGGGACAACAAAGTTCTTAACGTAGAAGGGCTGAAACTGTCTTTCTTCAACAAGCCTTAATCTGATTATTTTTTTTTTTCCAGATGCTATCAGCTCCCCTCTAGCTCCCCAGGACCATACATGCCTCATTTGCTGATGCAGGAGCACAAGAGCTTCTGTGAAGTCCCTAATTATTGCTGACCTTGAAATCCTCATATTTTTGGATTCTATTTTTTTAACCTACCCTTCTTGAATAGCATTTTCTGGGGACACTGATCTTCATCTGGCAGGGAGTGCACCAGGGTTATATAGTAGCAGATTCCATGACAATGGAGAAGATATAGAGTAAAGAACTGTGGCAAGAGGAGAGAAGAAAAGGGCTATGTATGGGTCAAGATAGGAGGTTCTCTTTGTATGAATAAAAAGTAACTGTTTGCTTGGTTTGGGTTCAGAGAGAGGTTGCAGGGTAGGTAGCATTCTAAATTCTTGTAAGAACTGATCTGCCTGGCTCTGGAGATGTTTACTGCAGGGCTTCAACTCCAAAATGTTTCTAGCCAGATTCCATTTATTATCAGCACATTTTGAAGTTTCTAGTAATACTGTGCAGGTTTTGTTTCTCACTTTCTATTAGGGGATTCTGTAGAGTTATGAGCTTTTTCATTCTCAGTTTTCCAAAACTTCCAACAGATGTCTTGCCAGCAGAGAAGATGATTAAAGGTTTCTGAAGAAGTAGACTGCTGCTGGAAATCTGAAATGGATCCCACTGCAGTGCCAAAAATCTTTGGAAAATATGTATGGCCCCCTTCTTGAAGAAATCTTCCACAAGTAGAGCTAGTTCATTGCACTTCTGTGTGTTTTTTCCCAAACTAGACAGACTAGGTAGGTGAAATTCCTACAGGTAGGATGGAAAGAAGGTGAAGAAGGATGAGTTTGGGCATTGGTCTTGGCAAGTACAAATACGCTGAAAATAGGCACCTAAACCACTGAATATATTTCCACAGATTTCTTTCTGTGGTGCTAGTAGGTTCCCAGTTGGTTTTTAGAATACTGCTCTTGAGCGTTTCCATCTGGCTACGAGTTTTCAACATTTTTTTTTTAATAATGCAGACTTAATCATCATAATTAATTTCCTTGTCACCTCGAAACTAAATTAATGCAATGCACTCAGTATATGAAGCATTGTTTGATTCAACTGTCTGCTGAGCTACATCTGAAAAGTTCAGTTGCTACACTCCTGTATGAATAAGCAAAAGGATTAGTGCATTTTCAAAGTGTGTTTTGATGACAAAATATCTGTGCTGCAGTTTATTGAAAGGAATTAGTGCAGTTTCGAAAGGGTATTGTGATGTACTGGCTGGCATCGTAAGAAACTGGATTTAATCCAGGAGTTCCCTGTGCTAGATTGATCTCGTGTGTTGGGCACCATATGGATAAATTGGGTTAAATATGCAGCTATGTTCTCTTTGCCGCCTTGCTTCAGGCAATAGAAATGTTTTCAGCAGTTTATAATCTTTCATGTCCTCTTTTTCGTGCTTTCCACAGACTGTTTTAGAATCACAGACTTTAAAAAACTTTTCCATTTTTTTCTCTATTGGTATCAGAGGAATGTAGTCACAAGCCTGTGATCTTCTAGGCACTGGGGATGTGAAATTAGCAAAGCTGCAAAGACAGATGATGATTTGCTGATTTTTTTTTTTTTTTTTTTTTTTTTTTTTTTTCTGAACATTTTTCCCCTTGAAGGACCAGTTTCAATATTACCTTATGCCACTCAAGCTAAGATGATGACAGGAAAAATACAAGAACATTTTTCTGGAGTAACAGTGTGTTTTCAAAGGATGCTATCTGAGCATTGTATTAAAAAAAAAAAAATCTATTTTAGTTTTCCTTTAGGTCTGATCCTCCTGTGATTGGAAGCTGAAGATGTTGCTTGTAATTCTGAGATGATATTTGAAATTATTATTCATCTTGAAGTATCTTTTCGTTTTAATTTTTCATTATCCTTGAGAACAACCTTTAGGAGCCAGCATATAAAAAGCTTGTCGCCCTTACTCCTATGATGGCCTAACTGAACACTCAACTTCTCAAAGTGTCTTCAAAAGATAAAGATGTTCTTTTGTTATTGAGATTTTACTGACCATCAGTTAATGCTCTTTAAGGACATATTTTGACCACGTTTGCTGTGCAAGACGGGTAACCAGCTAAACGCTCCTTTTCTTTTCCAGGTAAGTCTCAGTTCAAGACAACTTTACCTTACTCCTCTGGAATGTTCTGTTTGAAACAGCCTCAGCTAATCCATGCATCATTGTGGAACAATTTGCAGTATCCGTCCGTCCAGGCTACACTCATTCCATACCACAGTGTGAGATAGATGCGTGTGGATATTTGTTTCTTTCAAATGACTCTTACATAGTCTTAAAGACACAGAATAAATTAAGTCTTCAATTAAATCACTTCTGTGGTGAACAATCTCTTAAGGCTCTCCTGGGGGAAAAAAAAATGTGTTCACAAATGTTTTTTGTCCCAGGGCTGCAAGAAACAAAGGACAGAGCATCCCAAACGCTGCAGTTTTCACTATGTTGGTATCTAAGTTGAGTCAGTTGCTGTGGAACTCGCTGCTGTTGGGAACTTCTGCAATGAGAACTATAGGCTTTTGATTGCATGTTGAGTCTAGCCTGCCCAGATATTTTCAAAGCTACTATACTTTTTCCAAGATGCAGACCTATACATTACGGTAGTTAGTGATGTTTCTGTTGGAATTGAGTTTTGAAATCTCTGACTGCCACACATTAATTTTATTTAATTGAAAACAAGTTTATTTTTCCCTGGGCTGAACTGGAACTGTAAAGAATTTGCTCTTGGTATTTGCTACCAAAGCCTTTACAGGTAGTTTAATGGCATGTTGTGATAGAGCCAAGCTTGTCTTTAACACTTCTTCCTGCAGTTTTGTAGAGTTAGAGCCACACTGCCAATTGCAGAATTCTACTGAATCGAAGCAGTTAGCAGCAGCCAAAGGTCTGGCCAGTAGTCAAAATAAATCCCGGGATTTTTGTCACAGTTTAGCTATCACTTTGCCTAGATCAGAGGAGATCCAAGTGGTGCTTGTTCTTTGTTCTTCTGGCACTTAGGACTCCTACCAATACCTTCAACTCAGTGTGTGCTGGGCAGCGCCTGAGCGTAGACTTGAAACACAGGCTCTGCCTGAGGGGACTCAGAGCCACAGGCATGGTACAGCAGAAAAGGGGAATATAGGGCTGCCAAAAAACCAACGGGCATTTTTCAGTGGGATTGGGATTCTGGGGTAGGATAGATGTAACTATGCATAAGTGACACCAGAGGTTCCTGGAGGAGAGAGAAAAGTTGGATACATGGTTTAGAGGGATAATGAGTAGAAATGTGAAGTGACAGGAGGAAGCATGTATTCTCTTGTACGAGGGAGTTCCGGCTGCAGTAATTTTGTTATGGAGTTCCTAAGTCTAGTGCTGGTTTTGGTATTGAAATACCGCAGAGAAATGTGAGGGCGTTTTAGGTTTTTCATCTGCAGATGGAGGCTAATGTGACTTTTAAATGCGCTGAGATGTTAGGTAAAGAGCCAAGCGAAAGTGAGATTTACAATAAAGATAAAAATATCAAACTTGTCGTTGTTCTGAAAGAGGAAATTGACATTATTTATTCACTGTGACAAAAAACAAGCTGGAGTTTGAGGCAGGTAGGCAGGCAGCATGGGAAATTTTCAGTTAAGTACTTGTAGCTTTGCAAGGTTGTAAGTTACTGAAAACAAGGTCTTAATGAAGTCTCAGGAAAACTTAAAAGTTAAAAACTGTACCTACCCCAAAAATCTTTTTTTATACAGGTTTTTTTGTTCCTCAATATCTTTGTTGTTGACTAACTATTGTAATACAAGTTATGTATTAAGGGAGTAATATACTTTTGGATCTAGCTTTTATTTTGGGGGCTACCCTTGTGCCTTGACTAGGTTTAAACAGTGTCACTTCCCTTTATGAATGTCTGCACTGTTCATCTGTCAGCGTAAAATGTAAGTGCAGATGAAAGGCAAGGAGCCATATATGTATATGAAGAGTAGCCTGGACGTATGTATAACTTCCTGACATTGTGCTTGAAAACATAAAGGGAGAACGAAGCTGCTGAAGAAGCAGTTGTGCTGAACAAGCATGAACCATATACATCATATACTTACTGTCCCTGGAATGGTGTTTGTGCTTTCCCTATGTCAGCGTTCACAGCAGCAGGAAGAATGTGTACAGTTAAGATGCATATAATAAATGAGTTGCAGTTTGTATTGATATTTTCTGGCTATTCTCCCTGTTCTGTGTTTAAAAGTCCTGGTCCAAGTCCCATTGAAATAATTAAAACTTTCTTTCATTTACTTCTTCAGGGCAGGGTGACATCTACCATTAATTCAACTGCACTTTCAGTTAGGGCCCAAACTTAGAACTGAAGTAAGCGACAGACTCTTCATGCCTTTAGCAAAATAAGTCTTGGCATAGTGTGTGTTATGAGATGTTAAGTGCTTTAACAACTGAAGCATCTGGGTTCCGTTGAGCTCTTAGATGGCATCCAGCGGGGTCACAAGATACCAATCTGATTACGTTCCTCGTGTTGGTATGACAGTGGTCTTTCCACATACTGTTTCCATCATTATTGCAGTCCTATCACCAGAGTTTTTAATACTCTGCCAATTTATATTCTTGAGAAATTTTTGTCACAAGAATAGATTTTTTCCACACTCTTCATGAATTTCCTTGAGTTAATAACCCACTTGGGGCCAAATTTGGAAAATTTAGCCCAAGGTCTCTGCTTTTTTTCCTCATTTGCGTTTGTTTATTTTCTAACTCATACAAGTGAAAGATGCCAAATGAGTTGATGAACAGGATAGCCTCAAACTGTTAACATATGATAGCGCTTTTGCTTTGTATTCACTTTTGTCTTGGGAAAAGTCATCTTCTGTGCTTCAGTCTTCTCTTGCACTGTAAGATGAGAACAGTAATGCTTTTGTATTTCCTTAACCAAAGTGTTTTCAGGACCACATTGAACCAGACGTTGCCGCTGATGAGCACTTACATGCATGAATGCCTTTGTTGCGGTCAGTGAAATTGCCGGTTTGAGTTGGGGTTCAAGATCTCTCCCTGAGTCATCTCCAGTTTCTGATGAGCAGTGAGGTGAGCACTTACGGGAGGAAATAAGAGAATTTAGGCTATGTAACTCTTCCTAATATCAGTGGAAACAAATACCTAACCCCTCACACTTCAGTATTTGAGTACTTTACATTTTGACAGCTTGACAACTTTCTAACATTATCGTGTTACAGCTATTAGTCCAAATCCCCTAGACCTCTACTCAGTCTTTACTGCAGGCAAATCTATTTAGAGCTTTAATAGTGGAATGTACTTCAGTAAAGTCTGGACCATTACAGAAGAAGGAAAACAAAGGTCTGATTGGCAATTTACTTAATGAAAGGTAAAGCCAAGAGTGGCACAGCTCCCAGCTGAGTTTTACCAGAGGCAAATCAATGTTTGTTTTTGCAATGAGCTTTTTGACCATAAACGATAGAACTTTCATCCCTTAGTGTGCAAATCTACAGGTTGTTGTGTGATTGTTGTTTACTAGTTTTTGACAGGTTTTTAGATGAAAGGATAAGATAATATGGCAGGGGTCATTCTCTGTAACTGCCAGAGGAAAGACAGTCTACAGGCCTGTCTTGAGTTATTTGTTTATAAGTGGATTGTTGTCTATGAAATTCACTCATGAGACCAATTTAAGCTTTCTGCAGCTCAGCAATTTCACATTGCAAGTATCTGAAGAACTTTCAGAGTAATGCTATCTGGGTTTTGCTACTATTTATGATTTTTTTTCCCCCTAGACCTTCTTGTACTGTCTCCTTTGTGATAATCCTGGAGGCAGCCTCAGAGCTGAGAGCCTTGGCACATGACGTTTGCCCAAGCCTTACCACACACATGCTCTTCATGCATGACAGCTGAAAAACATGGTAAGTGGAAAATTGCTGTGTGCTCCTCTTCTTGCTGAAGCATGTGAGATGTCGTGTCAACGGTCCAGAGTACTGTGCCTGATAGATGTGGCGGAATGTTTTTGAAGGACTTGAAGGGTATTGATTGCCTATCCTAAAATCTTTTAATGTTTGCAAGCTGTAGCCATCACTCCAGCATGGCTGCACTGGCATCTTTCCCTGAAAATTCCTGTCCTGCAGCATAATCCTAACTGTGGTGTGAGGTGTTCCGAAAGGATGCGGTCATGTATGCACTGTACGTGAGTAACTACACAGGATAACTTTGTATGTTTAAGAATAAGTGGGTTTATATATATTTTATATGCAACAAACACCATTTAATCAGTTCTTTCCATTCTGCATTGGTCATATTTGATTGTTCTGTAATATTTGTACTTTATATGTTGCAAAATTGGACTTTATTTGGTGCTATTCCTTCTTTATTAGCATTATTTGATTTATTAAGTGTGGCAGTGTGCAAAACAGGACCATGTTTTTGGTGTTACCTTCTAACGTTCGCCTGTTGTCTTTCTGAGAATGGTGAATGGTGTTGTCAATGCATTACTGTGGCTGAGGTAGGTAATGATTGAGCCATTTTTGTGCGTTAGATCTAACAGTGACATCGCATAATTAGTAACATGTAAGTTAGCAAACACGAGATCTAAGGAGTTGGGAGGGGAATCAGAAGGCTAAAGAAATTGTTATATTTGAATGCAGCTTGGTTCGTACAGCGTCACTGAGTGTTGTCTGTGTGTGCCTAAACGCGAGCATGCCTGTGTTACATATTTGAAAGCAGGCACACAGCAAGGGATGCATTCAACCGCTTCTTTGGTGTTAGCTCCTTTAACTCCTCCTTCAGATGTGTGCTTTGTTAAAGCCCTAGAAGTGGTGAGCTTACTGCAGCCTTATAGACATTTCTCTGGGAAGCAGAACTGTGGGGCATCCATTTTTATGTGTATTCCATGCTGCTTTAGAGTAAATTGTGCAGGCAAATTCCACCATTAATGGTGTGTAACCTCATTAATAGTTTAGGCCAGAAGCGTCTTAAATTGTGCTTGCATTCTTCAAGATAATTTAAAGCACTCATACAAGTTGTTGCTATTTGAATATGTCCCTTAAGCATATGATAAATGCATTAACAGATTTTGGACCCAAAGACTTAATATAAAAGGGGGATGGAGGGGAGTCGTGGGGAGAAAATGACAACTCCTAAACCGTGAAGTGATAATGAAAGGTAGACTAGCCAACATATTGATATTTCCTTTAGGAGGCTCAGGAAGCTGGTTTTTGGCTCTTGTATTTTACAAAGCACTACCTCTAATCTCTTCGGGTTTTTTTACTACCATGTAATATTCCAGTTTTGTTTCTCCCCAGTGCTCTGGGCGTCTTTTTTTCCTACCAGTATGCCTTGTCTAAAGGAAAGACAGCTCTTTTGTTCTGTAGATGAGCAGGCAAAAGATGTGTTGGTTTGCTCTTCTACAAGAAGAGACGATGTGTGAAAGGCAAGCTTTAAATAGCATTCATTACATCCCTTGATTTTCCTTGTTACATGAGGAATGTGAAAGTGACCTTGTGTCAGTATAACATAGATGAACGGGATCATTAGGAAATGCCCCAAAGTGATCTGATTTTAGCCCCTGAAACCAAGCCTAGGAAAAAAAAAACAGTTTGACTTGCACTTTTCTCAGTTCTATTTAAAAGAAATTATTAAGCCTTGAAAACTTCTCAGCCTGACACACTGCAGTGAAAATTCTTTCATGAAAAATACATTTTTTTTCTTAGAAAGGGTGTGAAAATTGTTTTTAAAAAAGGCAAAAATAAAGCTCCAAGGCTCCAAAACATTAGTGCACTTCCATTTCTGTAGGTGCAGGGGAATTCCATCCTATATATAAAAATACATAAGCACGTGCTTAACTTTTAGCAGGTATTAACTCCCATTCATTACATTAGGACTTAAGCACATACTTACATCTTTGAGAAGTGGGGCCTGCCTCGTGTTAACATCCAAGCTAAAAGTTTCATAAGGTGTTGAAGGTGGTCCAGCATTCGCTGACCAACGGTACCAAATGCTTCCAATGCAGCCAGCCAGATAAAGACCTGGTTTAATGGGAATCTGAATTAAAATAAGTAAATTATAACAAACCTGCTGACAGAAGCCTCTGGGCTGGGTCCAGGCCTGAAGCAAGACTGAAATTTCTCATGTAGCAGGTAATCAGTAAGATGAGAAACCATCTGCAGTGGAAAGGCCTCTTTTATGAAACAAGAAGGTACTCTGAGAGCCAAGACTTATCCTGGTAACCTTTTCAGTAACACAGTGACAAATGGGGCTCTTCATTATCTGGACTTCAAAGGAGAGGAAAGTGGTTGTATTATTGGAGCAGGCCACCCTGTTGGTCCTATGTGTAAAGAATGGGTCTTAAGGTCTACCCGTTACTAGACTGGCAGGTTAATTGGTTATAGGGGGAAAGGATTTCTAGATCAGAGTTATCCCCTTCATAGCGTTTAAACTGAGCAATGTGGTGACATTTCAAAACCACCCGGGACTTCTTTTTGTCATGATCAACTCTAAAACGACCCATTTGACCTAAAACCAATGAAGCTGGTGTTTCCTTGACCTTTGTGATTCTGTTTTTAAGGCAGTTGTCTCTCGGGTTTGGTGCGGGGTTTGGCAAACGGCATGGTATACCCAGTGACCAGATTGATCGATGTGCGTAGGTGATCGTATCTGTCAGCCTGCCATTCGCCCTTTCTTTTGTGGAGTTCTTTTCAAAGTCATACCAAAAGTGTCTGAATTACTGTAGAAGGGTTTAGAATAGCTTGAAGGTAACCTGAGTAGGTTTGGTAAAATACATGATGATTTGTGGTGTTTACCTGGATTGATGTTTCCAATTAGTTTTCCCAGTGATATATGGTGATAATTCCTCTCCAAAGAGTGAAGCTCATTGTCTGTGTAGAAGGTGACATTCCTGAGTTCCTTCTTCTCATCTGACAACTGTAGCATTCAGTCGTGATGGTGGGACTCAGGTCAGTTATTGTCTTCCTGAAAGGCAACAGCTTTCTTAGTAGTAGCTTGTTCCCATGGAAAAGCAAGAGTAACCATATCGCGTTCTCCCTCCACTGAACCAAATGACAAGCTTCGATAACCTTACACCTACTTTTTCATCATGTAAAATCTGCTGAGGTATAGCCTATTTTTGTAGAATCTTCCCAGCGGATGCAGGGGAAGGTTGATTATAGAACTTTTAAGCTTTGAAGTTTGGATTTTGCAAGTGGAGCACTTCTTTTGATGAAGATTTTTAGAACTGAACTTCCTAGCTTTTAGGAGTAAGCAAAGAATAATAATTAGCCATGTTTACTTAAGAAGCGAATAAAAACTTCTCTGAAAATTCACCAAATTCCTTTCGGTTTTGCAGATTTTTTTTTTTTGTTTGCTCTTTTTGTAGTTAATACAATGATTTTGTTCTAAACTAGTGTGTGGAGATACCGTGCTCCGAAAACATGGAACCTTTTGTGCATCCAGTAACTTGGGGAGCTGGAAATTCTGGTTTCCATTCTGTCATTAGAGGAGCACAGTGATCTGTATAGATGGCACATCAAACTCCTCCGGAGAACACATGCTGAAAAGAAGCACGGCAACCCCGACCGTGTTAGAAACATGGGTTCAGCTTCCAGTCCTGCTAGTTTCTCCTGTGCAACCATTCAGGTGCTGCTTTAATAAAACTGGATGGCTGCTGTTTAGCTATTTCTAGCAAAGGGGAATAAGTAGAGGTGATTGAAATTGCTTCTGTTATAATGTGAGAGAGAAAAATTGATTCTCTTCACCAGATGAAATTTCCCCTGAAAGTCTGCCTTCTGTGAAAACGTTTGATCTTTTTGCTTGTGTTGAGTGCCCCATCCCACACACTTTCCCTTGGGTTTCTAACCAGGAAGTCGTAATTTTCTGGGCTTGCAGAACTTCAGGCAAATAATAATAATAAGAGTAATAATAAAAATACTTGCCAGATCTTTTAATGAGAGCTTCTTCCATAGTACTGAAAGTATAATTAATAGAAAGGGCTGAATTACAGCTCCTGGTCATCTCCTACTCCCAGTTTGATGTACTGTTCTGAGGTGAGTGAGCACTAGCCCCTTGAGCTGTGTTTCTTAGTAGAAAGTTGTTCATGCAGCTCACGTGGGCTCTCCAGTGCAGCCCCAGTCCATTCCTGTTTGGTTTGGTGTGCCCATGGCTACTGGGACCTGCAGCTTTCTCTCTAGCAAATTATTTGTGGAAACTTTCTAGTAGCTATGCCCGAAGATGCTCTACTGAATGTGTCCTAAGCCTGAACTGATGTATTCAAATTTGGGGGGATTTTCAGGCAGGAGCTTCAGAGTGCACTGCTCATCTTGGCCTATAAATTAAATTTCTTGTTCACCACATAATAGTACTACATCTCTGCAAATGTAGTTGGGACAGAGGTTGAGGATAACTCTGGAAGAGATATTTCACAAAAATTTCACTGGTCTATCCTGAACATCCGAGTCTGAGCGCGGAACATATCAGGCTAAAATAGCCATTTTGAAAAATGCAGGAGAACTGAAAACATAGCGGATAAAGAGAATCCTTTGGCAGCCATAGCTATAGATACAGCTACCACTTAAAACATAAACGTTTCCAGACTAAGTGCTTATATCACAGAGATTACCGTATCATCACAGGCTGTCATTTGTCCTCTTATCAATGCAACATGGGTGTAAATACAGATTAATCTTCAAGATACTTGGCATACCAGCTCCGCAGTGTGCCACTTGAGCACCGTCAGAAAACAAGCTCAGGGCAGCCACCACTCACCATGGCCTCGCTGAGGCTTTGAAATGACTGTGGGGTCACCATCCATCGCCTGGCTTTCTCCAGTCACAAACACTTCAGCACTCACCGAGCAATGGATTTGTCTCCATTATGTTTTGAGTAACACTCCCTTGCACAGGAAGCAATAATCCAAGAGTAATTTTCCACTACTCTTACTAACCTTCTAATAGGAGCTCATATGTGATAATTAGGCCTCTCAAATATATTTTGGAGAGTGTATTTTTTTCCCTAGCCAGTTTTCTGGGGTTTTTTATTTGGTACCTCCTGAAAATATTGTACTGCTTTAAAGAATGGTTTTTAAAACCAAATCCTTTGTGATTAGTAATGTACAACCAAAGACATTTTGAACATTAAACACCCCTGTATGTGAAACCCCTGGAGTTTTGCTACAGCACGGTTCTAAAATTACAATGAAATTGCAGAGCTGGAAGAAGAATCATAACTATACAGAAGAAAGCTAATACAGTTCTTTACATGTCTGTTTAATAAAGAATCCTTCAGTTCTCCATTTAAAAAAAAAAGTAAAGGTTCATTAAACTTGGTACCATAATACATGCTACATTTATTGAAGAAAAACATTAAGTCAATACCCAAGACTGCAGTGTGTTCAGAAAGGAAAATAATTAAATTGACATTGTTCCCTGTTTTGACAGGGTCTCCCATGGGAGGGGATATTACTTGGCTGCACCAGTAATAGCTTTCTATCTATGCAAAAACTATTAAGTTAAATTAAAACCTCTCTCTACTTATCAAATAGCCAAAACTAATAAACAGAGCAATGGCATCGAGAGTAAACTGCTACTAGACTATTACTTCCTGCACCAGAGTATTAATTTATAACCAAATTTAGACAAAGCGTCTGCTCCTCAGGGAATGCTGAGATGTGGTATTGACACAAGAGCTCTTTACTCTTGGACACGGGAATCAAATTGTTTTGCAGTCATTGTGGCTGGAAACAGTTTCTACCGGAAAAACAGCCACACCAAAGTTCCTTCAGAAGTTTTTAAGAAAGAGGTTATTAAAAGGAATGCCTAAAGTATTGTTTATAGCAAGTAACACTAATTGGAAGGCAGAAATACATCTATAAAATAAAGGTGTTAAGAAAGGGGAAAAAAAGGAAAAAACATGAACGTAAATAACTTTTGCCCTTGTCATTTTAATTATTGATTGATTTTTTAATAATAATCAAAAGTCAAGCGCTGCTTTTTTGGCAGCTAGGATTTTTAGCGCTAGAAACTTGTTACGTCCTTCAGTATAGTATCTTGCTTGGTGCACACTAGATTCTCCAATTTTGAATTTATATGGAAATCCCTCAGATCGATGTACTTGTCTTCTGTTGAGCCTAAACGACAGGCAGACAGAAATAGAGGCACCATTTGAAGTTCATGCAACAGGTTGCATGCAGAACAAAATTTGAAGTTGTAACCATTTTAAAACATCAAATGGTGCATTTAAAAAAACTCCTGTCATTAAGGGAACTTCTCTGGGAGGCTACCAGACATCCCAGTAAAGTCTATATGTAATACACCCATGCATAAGAAAAATAAGGAAAAGAAAATCTGATACATGAACCGCTGCCAGTAATGACCAGTGGAATTCAGCTAATGTAGACAATTTAATTTTAATGCCTAGTGGGAATTTGATTAAAGCAATTAGGGAAAGTTCTGAACATAGTCCAAATCATGCGTGTCTCTATTTCATTTTATTTTCTTTAAGAGCCATCAACATTCTTGGTCTCCGAAAATATATGTAGTAAGTCTCCTGAAAACTTTTAAACAGGGTTATAACTTTGTTCACATAATAGTGACATTGAAGTGAGTGAGGCTACTTGCAAAAGGGAAATTATATATGTGTTTAAGTGTTTGCAGGGTCTCACGCTAAGTGCTTGGAACAGAAATCCCTTCCATAGCCTGCCTAAACCCTAACCCTGAATGCAGCCTTTCCTTTCCAGCAGAGTGCCTAGGCAGGGGCTGATCAGCGCCAGGAGACAGAGAAATTCAGGGATGCAGTTGCAAGGCCTCGGGTTCAGGGTGAAGTAGATGGGGCTGAGACACACCAGTCACTAGGGAAGTGCAGGGATTTCTTAGAAACAGGCTGCTTGGAGTGTCTGATTGTTAATACAATATAGGTGGAAATTAAGGGGAATAAACCTCTCATAAACATATATGGAGCTGCAGTCATGGCTATGACATCACTGGCAGCCAATCGTGTAACTAACTCCATTTTGGTCCATCAACTTCTACAGCCATTTAAAAATTTTTATTATTCTACCACATGAATCTGGACTGCAGCCACTCACCATAAGACAGACTGGACTAATAAATCTTTGGCACATGTGACCACTGTGTTTAATATAAAACAACCCATACACTTTTAAAAATATGATTTATAAAACAGAACATGAAGCTACCTACATGATCTTTTCTAGCCTTAGCAGATACTGTTATTTATCGCACATTTAATTACGAACAGCAATTCAGTCATGTTACCTGACCTTAAGGCCATATGATTACCTGATCCCACATATTTCACGTGATAAAAATGTCAAGCTCAGAGAAACCCACTAGTCTGGCTTTCTGTGAAATCTAATTTTAAACAGCAAAGTTAAAGAAAGGTTAACAGTTGAAATAGTCAAGTCAGTTATTCATTTTGTAAGTGTTCTGATTAAAATGATAGCCGAAAGGGCACCATGTAGCTTGGCACACTTCATCTCATCCACCTTCATTTTGGCTGCTCAGCTTGAACTTGGGGTGCACACCTGGGACTAACTATTTCTGAATGCTTTGCTGTGCCTCGTACCTTTGTCTTGCTCCGTGCGTGTATTTCACTGGAGGCAGAAAGGCTCTTGAGCAGGAGGAGGAAAAGAAGGATCTGCTTGTAGGGA